>NW_027286181.1:7073555-7208555 GCF_022747635.1 Hetaerina americana | reverse complement strand
GAATTACGTCGACCTCCAGCAAGCACCGAAAGAAACCCATTTGCATTCCCGCTCGTGAAATTCCAGCACTTTCTGAAGTCGCCGACACATTATGCGCCATTGACAGGACAAGCCCGCGCACGCCCTGCACAGACGGCCGTAGTCTCCCGAACCCGTGCCTCGTCGGTCGATACCTGCCCCCCTTCTTGCGTTTCGATGGCCGAAGATTTATTGAGCCTATTTATCGGACCTCCCTTCTCTGTTTGCGCTCGGGGAGAAATCAAGGGGCGAGAGATTTGAAAGTGGACGCGGCGGTCAAGATTCGAAGCAAGAGGGCAATGTCAATGTCCAGCGGTGGGCTGTCCGGTAGAAAAAGCACAAACGAGAGGAGAGATGACATGCACTACTTTCCGCTCCCACACCTCGGCGAGGACGCCTCGTGAGGATTCACTCGGTTCCCCAACGTACTCGCACATACCTGGATCATCTCCGTCTCTCATATTTGTTAGGAGGGACTAAAAAACCCTTTTGGAGAAGGACATTTTTTTCCATTTGCATCAGTGTGATTCATGATTGTTGAATATGGGTTTTCCTCGAGTGGTGAGCAACAAACCCACCGCTAGTTTTCCGCCCGCATCACATCTTTATGTACGAGTTCCACTCAGTGATCGCGACCGCAGTAGCGTGGTGATTGGTGGCATATGGTTTTGATTCATGAAAATAATTACACTTATTAACAAAATTTTATGTCCAATATAACTGTCTTGCTATAATTATAATCATTATTCCAACTCATGAAGAACGTATTCAAAAATACTTCATCATATAAGTTGATACACAAGGTCTGTCCCAAAAGTAATTGGACTGAGTCGATTAAAAAATATTTATTGCCAGCATTGATACAATCACTCAGTTATCTTCGAAGCAGCACCTTTGTGAGCCCACATACCGCAGCCAGCTGGTTTCCCACGCCTCTTACGCCTTCTGGAAGGTGGTGACCGGAATACTGCTGGGCTCCCTTTTCACGGACTGTTTTAACGCTTCCAACGAGCCGTGTTGACGTCATTTTAGTACGAATTTGAGGCGGGGTAAGAGAAAGAAGACTGGTAGGGTATTGTCTCAAAAATTTGGATCCTCTCTCTCATGGTTGAAATGCTCTTGGCAGATCCCAAGCGAGTTGCCTTTTGTTCGTCCGAGAGCACTTGTGGCACCAACTTCGCACTCACCTTTCTCATGTCCGTATTTTCAGTCACAAGACGATGCGCATCACTCTAAGGAATGCCAAGTTGTTCATAAAGTATGCGAACTCTTTATCTGCAATCCCTGTCCAAAAAAGCCTTCACTCTTGCAAGATTTTCGTCACTTTTTGAGGTCAAAGGGCGTCCTGAACGTTCTACGTCTTCAACATCTCTACCCTCCCGAAACAGCTTGCGCCACTCAAAAACACCCGTTCTACCCGTGGCGTTATCACCATAAGCTGCCTCGAGTATGCAATGAGTCTCTTTCCCGGTTTTTCCCAGTTTCACGCAAAACTTAATGGCGCAGCGCTGTTCCGATAATCTGTTAATAACGGAGGGTAACGATGTCACGTTATAGAGGTTTTGCAAACGAGCGATTCGCAATCCACAAAAGCTGGGAGTCAACTGCAACCGGCCTCCAGCCTTTCCTGAGGCTCTCCTCCCTCGAACCCAGCCAGAGAAACCACCGCCCGTCTTTCCGGGAAAAAATAAGTCGTACTACTTTTGGGGCAGGCCTTGTACACTGCAAAAATATATTTCTGACTGCAACAATTTCAAAGTGTAAATATTATTAGCCTTGACCGAGATTTGCACCAGTATCTCTCGATGTCCGGTCGAGCGCTTTAGCCAGTTAAGCTCCCGAGGCGTCCTCTTACACTAAAACATTTTGGGGGCTTTAAAGGAAGGAGATGTGATGACGAAATACCGTCCCTACAATGTCACAGGAATTCGTATTCGTGCGCGATGCGCCACAGTCCACGAGGTAACAGCAAACTTTCAAATCCTAGGGTGTGGGAAAACGAGGGATCCGAGTTCGAATTTCGGTCAAGGCGAATGATTTTTACACTTTGAAATCGTTGAATTGTAATGCGCAGTAGCGGATGCCACCGTTAAAGTTGTGGAATCTATTACAGTTTCTTTGAAATTTTATATATCTGATGATACAGCCGTATACGATCCATACGATGCATTAATTTAATTGCGGATACTAATATCACATGAGCTCGGTCTCGAGCTTTATCGTTTAGAACCACACTACTCGTATAAAATGATTTGCCTCCGAGGACCTTTCAGAAATTCATGCGGCGGGAATCTAAACCTAATATGACTATTGCTATTTATAATTCTAGACTTAGGCCGCTTTACTCATAGGAAAGACATAATTATTTCAAATAAAAAATATAAGGAATCGACTCGTTCACCCTTTTATTTATACCCCAGCCTCTTATCCTGGTCGGACCAATTTCTCGTGATGGAGTCAAACTTTTCGTATTCTCTATAGTGACCAATGCCTCATCGATGTCACATTAGTCCAAGGGAAGAGAATCCAAAACTCATACGCCGATGTCACCACTCATTCAATGTTAAATAAATTAGTGCTTCGTCCCTAAATTAATATTACTACAATAAGGTTTAAAAGCAGATAAGCATGTGGGTTTGATTTCACCAACAGGATTCTTTCGATGTCGCTCCTCAAAGAGAGAATATCTTGAACACAGAACACCAATGGACATTTAATCCTTTGAGCTAAGGAAAATTTTCCATCGTCACTTAGAAGTTCAATTAGAATATGATTGCTTCAACTGAAGAGAGCATAAAAGCTTGATTGAAATGTTTAAATGTTGTTTAATATTTAAATATATACAAACCCTCGTTTAAAAAATCGGTATTATATAAGTACTTAGACGTACACACTTCTAAAAGTTAAAATCGCCTTTCTAGCATGGGATTCCCTGAAGAGAAAAGTACATGTCACCTTGTGAGCATTATACATGAGCCTCATTTCAGAAAATATTCAGGCGGCGTTGGAGTTCATCGACACCCTCATACGTCGACATGCAGTAGATAATGCTTCTGGTGGCTGGGCAACATGGATCGGTGGTAATTAACGTGGAAGGCGCGCATCCCCTGAGATTACCAGCACCAATTCGGGAAGGTGAGTAATTAAGGCATTGCAGTAATTAGAGAGAGGAGGAAGAACGGAGAGAAATCTAACTCAACGCATTTGTCTGCTCCTAAGGAAAAGTCATTGAGGGGTCCGCAGTTTCAAGACTCATAGATTCAGGGATATAGTCAAACATCGTGCTTCTCCAAGAGATCGAATTCGGATTGTCGGGGTGAGAATAAAGTATATTAATGCAACAATTTCCGAATGTAAAAATCAATCGCCTTGATCGGAACCCCAGTCAAGGTGAATGATTTTTACACTGAAATGTTTGCATTTTAATGCACATTTAGCGGATGGCTCCGTTAAAAGTTACTGCCGCGATATCTCCCGCAGTTTCTTGGAATTCTTAAAGTATATTAATTACGAATACACTCACAGCAATATTTATTTACCCTATTAGGTAAAAAGGTATGCAGCTTTAAATGCCCTAACCCACAAGGCAGTAAACACATAACTTCAATTCTTAGAGAACCCTCTTCAGTACTTGAGAAATTTTACGAATGGAAAAGCCACCAAAAATGCTTCTGATATACTGCTCTCAGAATTCGTTGTCGCGACCGAAGAATGACCGAACCCAAATGGATACACTGAAGGCTAATGAGGAGGTCATCAAGGGTGAGAGCTAGTGGATAAGGAGAGAAATCACAGAGAAGAAGAAGAGAAATAGTATTTAAACATATTGTAAGATATTTTTACTGCTACCTTAATGGGTGGAACTACTGTCGGGAATAAATGCAGAAGATGAGGAATGATAGAAGACAAGCGCGGATTTAGGAAGGAATGATGACAATAGCTGCAAAGTGAATTTCTTGGTACGAAAAACTTAATTTATTATAAATAACTGAAACCCAATGATTATAAATCAGAGCCGTATTTTTAGGGAAAAGATTCTAACTTGACATTAGAGAACGAAGCGAGATGGCTGAGAGGATCTCTAGGCTGAGATCGTGAGGTCTTAAACTAAAAGTGTTACTCTCATCATCATAGACCTCCACGGTTTAAATATCCTGGTACCCGTACTATTATGTCGTGACATGTGCTTATAGCAATTAAATAGTTAACTTACGAAGACAGTGGACCTTCGGAGAGAGGGAGTTTTAAATTACGCAGCGCCCAACCAACGAATTCGGAATGTGTTTTCCTACGTTTACCAAACTCGAGAATCCGACGCTAAGGGCTCGCGCCTCCGGGGGCTGGGGGGGCTGCGTAAGGGCACACCGAGTACGTACGACCCTTGTTGAGGGAAGAGGGGGTGAAGGGGATAAAAACCACGTGTGCGCGCAGGAATGTCCTGGGGTGGGATCTGAATTGAAATCCGTGTCGAGGGGGTGTTTACACGCGCCCCTCCACCGTCCTCCAACCAGGCGATAAATCTCTCGCACTCCGTTAAGTGGGAGAGATGGAGAAAGAGTGGGAGAAAGAGAGAGAGAAAGGGAAGGTTGAGAGTGAGTGAGCGAGAGAGAAAGGGAAGGAGAGAGAAGCCATTAATCCATCGCGTCTGCTGTCCAGCGCGGATGGACCCAGCGGGAGACGGGAAAGGTCGAAGAACTACCGACCAGGGGCGCTGGTGCGCGCCATTCCCCTACTCCTCATTTTCTCTACTTTCTTTCCCTTCCTCTCATCTTCTTTTTTTCATTTCTGCTCGTGCGAGGGCGCTCCTAGGATTCTTTTTCAAAATATCATTTCCTCCACTTTCCATTTTGTCCATTTCTCCCCCGGCGTGACCCCTGCGGGTTGAGTCGTGCGTGCGTGTTCCAGCTTCCCTCTCGACACTCACTCATCATTTCACCCCCGAGACTCTTTCCAACTCCTGCATCCGAATATCATTACATTGACTGTGAGATCAAATGAAGGGGTGATTGGCAGGCGCGTCTTCGAAACTTCATGTCGAAACGCCTCCCCGGAGACCGAATATTATTTGAAAGCCATTAGCACCGTTTTTGTATTTATGAATAAAAATGAAATCATCAAACGATGAAAATGATAAACACTTACCATTTTTGTGTACACTACATTCATATCTTTTGCGTAAGTAAAAAGCTTTAGAGGAATAAGATAAACTTTGTGCAATTAAAAAAAATTATTACCCAGGTACTACCGGTTATATCACATAGGTGACATCTTTAGGTACCTACCTCGTATGTGATGAAACTAATTGTACTGCGTTGATAAAGGTTTTGTGAATTTTACAAAGTTTATTTTATTCATAAAGATGAAAGTTTAAAGGGTTGAGCTCGTTGCCATATAAACCATCATAACTGTAGTATAATTAAATTGGTAGCATAATCAATATTCATTCATTTGTTATTTTGATTTGTAACAGTTAACATTTTTCATTTCCCCATGCCAATATTATATTGATGGGGTTGAAAGTTATGTGAAGAGTTTTAAATATTTAAAAATAAACGAGTGCATTGAGAGTAATATCATCGCAGTGTTATTGAATGGTATTAGTAACGAATTACGAACCGGAATAAAAAATGTATTCACCTTTATTGGAATGGGAATGATAGAATTGAATTAATTGTGGATTTCTTTCACTTTAACAAGACAATGAACTTATTAAAACAATGTCGCTAAAACATTGGCGATTGAAACAAAGAAAATGACGTCTATTAAAGGAAATTTATCATTTAAGGAAAGGATAAGGTAAATTAAAAGGTCGTGGGCTCGAGTTCCGGTTTGGTGCTGGCGTCTACTCTGGTGAAATGGGCTCATGGTGAATCCGATGACAAGCCGAGGGTGGCCTATCGAGATCCCTGGAGGAAATAGATCCCCAAAACCAGATCTTTCCCGAGATAATTATAATATTTGTTCTCTTTTTGTCCACCTCCTTCGAAATTAACCCGAAGACAACGATGAGTGGCCTATCGGGGCAAAGGTTCACCGGAAGAGTCAGGAGTGCAACAAAATTGTTCGAAGTAAGACGAATGTCTTCTATCTAAGAAATATTTTCTGCTTATAATATTTTTCACGGTTGCATTCCCTAAGGATATGTTTTTTTAAGCACGGCTTCCCGCTCCTCCTCCCCAACCGTTCTCTTCCTGGCCTCGCGTGTGGACCCTCTTAGTTAGTACTACGAAAGTGCTTGCCCCCCGAGGCGCGACTGGGCGGAATTCCTCGCCGCCATCCAGGGTCACACGCGACTGATGCATGAGGCGGGGGAGAGGAGCCTTTGCCGTGGAACGCGTGACGAACCGAGGGCAGGGCGACGGACGGCACGCCCACGACGGCCCACGGCGACCCACTCACTCCCCGCCTGCACATCGCCCCTCTCCCCGCACCAATGGCATGCATCTCGGAGCAAAAACGGATGCGTTACGTGCCCACAGTCCACGCGTATGTAATTATTCACTCGCGTCATCAGTAAACTCATTCAATCTGTATTTTCCAGTAAACCTTTAATGCAATCATCGTGCAATGAGGGCTCCCCCTTCCTCGGTTAACAAATAAACGTTGAGAATGTAGGTGAGTTCCTGAAGGGGAGGAAGGAGCTGGAGTCCTTAATCAGATCTCGTCCCTTAATAGAGTGCAAAGGGTCATAATCAACTGCATCCCGTATTTAGAACGTGAAGCATAATGTAGCGATACCTTTTATGCCGGAAGAAAAAAATCCATTGGTAGCCTCTAGGGATGGAACAACATACAGGGTCGCACCCAAATGTGGTAGGACTAATTTTTTTACAAGAATTTTTTTGACGATATACTTACATCGACTTTATAATCTTCAAAGAATGCTCCTTGAGCTGCTACACACTTAGTATAACGTTGCTCCCATTCCCCGTACGCCCGCTGGAAATTTTCTTTGGGGATGCCCTTGATGACCCTCGTCGAAGCCTCTTGAACGGCCTTTATCGAGTCAAAAGGTCGTCCATTGAGCTGTATTTTCATCAGGGGGAAGAAGAAGAAGTCCGGTGGTGCCAGATCGGGAGAATAGGGCGGGTGCGGCAACGTGGCAACGCCGTATTTGGCCAGTATCTGTCTGACGACGAGCGTGCCATGGCAGAATTTTCGGCACCATCTTGGCGCACACCTTGCGCATGGCCAAATCCTGTGAAATAATCCGTTGGACGTTGGATGCAGACAGACCCAACTGGTCTGCAATTTCTTCACTGGTTAAGCGTCGGTCTGTGTTCACCAGTGTCCTCACTCTGTCCACATTCGTGTCGGTTCTTGCCGTCGACGGCCGTCCGGAGCGATGGTCGTCTTCAACGAGCTCCCTACCCTCTTTAAACAACTTGTGCCACTCGAATACTGTGGAACGGCTTAAGGCAGTGTCCCCATAATCCTGCTTGATCATATCGAGGGTCTCAGTAGCCGTCTTCCCGAGTTTCGCACAAAACTTCACGGAATAACGTTGGTCTAAATTAAGATTCATTTTGTTTTTCGACGCGGACAAAAAACTTGCTTCACTAAAAACGGTGTCCTCACTCAACGACAGCGCGCAGGCGACTGAGGTTGGTGTCAATGTGTTGCTAAGAGCCCCCTCCACCTTACCCTGCCAGACAGACCCCCCTCCACCGCTCCGTTCGCGCCAGAGAAAATCAGTCCTACCACTTTTGGGTGCGCCCCTGTATTTTCAATATACATTGGAGAAAGAGCTCCGCCAACAGCAAATATCGTGGTCTGCTTATTGTTCGCCAATTTATGGAAATTGAATAACATAGTACGGAGGACAATTACAACTACTTTCATCAATATCAATGAAATTTGAGTGTAAATTATCATTAAAAAATGTTGAAATAGCTTTAATGGCCGCCTACTTGGGTGGCATTCATTGCCTTTACGTGTGATATGTATTTCAGTCCATAGTTGAAGGTTTGTAACTATATTGCTTCTTCATTCAAGAATTTTTTCAACCTAATTTTTTAGGAATAAGCGTAAAATTTACACACATCATTGCTATTTTCCATTGTATGGTTACCATGAGAATGAAGGTAAAGTGTTACTGCTCCCATACAACAGGTGTGTCTAACTAAAGACCTATTTTGATGCCCAGGATATCCGTCTAGCTTGATTCCTAGGAAAACTCTCTCTGAAAGGGTTAGTTAAAGAAAAACTTTCTAAAAGGCAGGAAAAGTATTTCTATGGGGATAAATTATGAGTCCTCAAAAGAATTCAACATGGAGGTCGGGCTGGCGGGGCTCGTATAAAGATTTCGACCGGATAAGTTAAGGGACTTCGTAAATTGAAAAGGGTGGTCTGACGAGGGCTAAATCTCGCGAGCAAATTAAGATTAAATCCGAAGAAAGATAAATTGCAAGATACCATTCGTGTATTCTCGTTATTTTAACAGGTTGCCCCCATGGAAGATTAGAAATACTGGCCCCTGGAACTAAATTCTTAATCAGAGATTTTACATCATTCCCATCACCATTCACGGCTTAAACTAGGAAGAACGTAACAAGGACCAACTCAGTAACAGAAATTATGTGCCTTGTTATCTAAGAAGTACCCACCTTCCCATTATTTTCTTTGGGAACTGATCCTAGCCAAGCTCTCAACCTATGGGCCCAGAAAATCGTTATCGCCTAAGAAAAGGAGGCTTGCATTTATACCAGCAGAATTTTTATCCAAAGAAATTTCATGGAGTTCTATGGACAAACGATATTTGACTTACAAACTAACTAGACTAAATAAACCATTTATTTGTGTCATTATATACTATAGTTCAACCGTTTTAGAATTCATAATATATTCAGCTGAGAATCAAAAAATATCTCTTAAAACTGATGCCAGTGAAGAATATATTCTACCGAATTATATTGATCCACAGAGTTGAGCCCAATGGAATCAATGTAAAAGCAAAGCATGAAATGGCAGCTTGGTATGTGATATATATTGATATATGATAAAGCATGAAATGGCAGAGTGGTACATGATATCAATATATCTTAATAAGCCCACTATTGATAAAAAATGGATCCGCTTGAGAATTATTTTGCCATCCCGTCCACGAATACCATGGCTAGAATCGTAGTACCTGTATGCCGAGTCAGTTTCAGGTAGTTAAAATATAATTGGCACAGCATTATGAAAATAACAAACTCTCATTGAAAGCGATGTAGGTACCCACAAAAAACAGATGAATGCTCAAGCCCAATGTTGTATGTGATAATAAAATATAATTAACAATAATGAGAATATCAAGATAGGGTGGATGTGTATCCTTGAGCTACTTTGTCATTCATATAAGACACTTGGTGGAAGTCTTTCATACTAGGTGTAAATGAAGGAAGACTAACTTCGCTAATTCCGCTAGATTATTTATTTTTGATGACCATGGTTTCGTCGCAAGGCAACATCATCTGGTGGTGATCGGATCAGAAATCACCTTGCATTGCGACGAAACCATGGTCGTAAAAAATAAAAACTCTAGAGGAATTAGCAAACTTAGTCTTTCTTCGTTTACGCCTAGTCATTCATAGTTATAAAAATATTTTCGAATCGGCTTAAGAATATTAAAATGCAGAAAAAAGTACCAGAGTATTCATTGATTGAGGTGGTTTATTGAAAGACTTTTTTTTCTTCACAAAATGTACACAACCGCATGATGTCCCCCACCCTTAATTTTCTCTTCCCCAGTCTACATTGCTGCTCGCAACTCCTACCACGGATACAACGCCGAGCGATAAGCAGGGCATACGTGAAGATGTAGTCGTCACTCGAATGAACTTTCACGAATCTGTAACTAAAGATCGTCTCCTTGAAAAGGACGATTGGTCTTTGATAAGAAACGATGTTTCGAAAACTCTTTTGTTTTGAGAGTGGATAGAATTAGCTGACGATCGCTTTGACCCGGTGACGGGCACACGCCATCGACAGGCCGCGGTTTTAAAATTAACTCTCCGGTTAGGCAAGAAAAAAGGGGTGGCAGCGGGAGAGGATTGAACGAAAGGGGTCGGGAAGGAGGCTGGTGAGGAGGCGAGGGCAGGTGGGGGCGCAGAATGAAGAACACGAAGGGTGAGGCGGGGGACGAGAGTTTAGCGAGGGTGGGAGCACAAGGGCAATGTTACGAGAGCGGCGGCCGGCCGGCCGGGAGGAGTGTGTCCGGCGGACGTGAACCCACGCCGCCGGGGCGGGTGATCCCTCTCGAGGGCGCCTCCGACTGGGATAGGATCCTTCAAGGCGTGCGCGCGAGCGTGTTCACACGCTAATCGCACTCTCATTTACGCGCGTGCTTTGAGTGTAATTGCGCGGGAGGGCGTGCCGAACTTACTGACTCTCTTAATTTATCGGTTGATCTCTTCCTCAAACAGCAAAATAACCATTGCTCCTTTGTACAACAACATATGATTCAATCCGAGTACTCTTGAACTAAAAAGCAAAACTAAATTATCATACACAGTCACTCTCTCAAAACCAGTATTACCAAACCTTAAAAAAATAAATAATTGAATAATACAAATTCTCGAACTAGAGCATTCAAAAAATAACTGAAATAGGTTTCATCGTGATCTGTTACATTCTAAAACTCCAAAAAATGTATTGCACAATTTGCCGGTCATATTTGATTGGATTAGGGAAGAAACTTTCATGTCCAATGTTGAAAAATCACAAAGTTGAGAAACATTAACCTTGTAAATTAAAAAGGTGTAAGAGGTTAAGGTATCGGATAAAATAATTCCAGGATCAAAAAGAAGACTCGAAAGAGGAAACACCAATTGATAAGCATTTAGTTGGATCAAATAAGGAAAACTAGATCGATACAAGCAACCGTATCCATTCATGTGGCATATCCTTTATATGGATCCATATACAATTCATGAGCCCCATTGCTTGGTGCCCCATCTTAATTGCTATTTCTCCTTGAACAATCAATATTGTCTTCTTCCTACTGGAATGAGATGGAATTTCTCCATCTCAACATCATCTAAAATAAAAACTGTTGCTAATAACTTTGATTCATGATTACGGTTCCTAGGAAAATAAACTCGACTCATGAATTCAATCTCAAAAATAATTGCACCTCCACCACAGATTTATAAGCAACATAATTCGCAACGAATATTCCACGGTTGGAACCTAAGAGTTGTGTTAGACAGACCATGCACATTTTGTTATGATGCCGGACCCCTTGGAATAGTCACGACTAGAGGCGTCAGCTTTCAACAGTTCATCAAGGGCGGTGATATTTGGACAAATAATACGGTTATTTCCACCATATTAGGATAGAACAAAGAGCGTTTATGGTCTCAAATCCTTTTGAGACAATTATAGAGACTGTATAATTGGATGGGTAATAACGAAATAGCCCGAGATTTAATGCCTTCGATGACCATAAGATCATCTCTGAATCAACTCCGGCCATCTGATAAAGCAATTTCCGGATCGGATAAATTGCTTGGGTCCTATAATAAACCCTAAACGATTTAAAGATAGGAGCCAACAATGAACCGATCTCCTGCGCCGTGGGAATGTGACGGGCGCCGGTAAGGACTTAACCCCAAGTTCACCTATCTAACCATTCCCAATCCGAACGATCACGCCCATAATTATTATCGACAGAGTCTATTCTCAAACCCTTGAGTGACCCGGAGAGTGGCTTTTCTTTCTATTGGTTGCTCTTCCAGTTCTATGTGAGGACATTAATTAGCTTAGGGAAAATTCCATCGATTAACTACTCTACTTCAAGTAGACTGTAGTGCACAACGTGATTTATCTAACATCTATTATCTAAAAGTAAAATTTTGAAAGGAAGACATTGCAGTCGAGAAGCCACGTTAGACGTAAAAGTTTTCCTTTCGCTATGTGATCCTCTGGCAGAAGCTAATTTTATTACCTTTATATATGTAAGGGACAAATGTTGGATAAAGAATATGCTCAATTGATTCAGGCGATATGTAGTGGACGTTCGCTATCATGAGAAAAACAAAATTGGCACTTTTACACATATTTATTTGTAACGTAGAACGCGTTTCAGTTCATCGTACCATCTTCAGGTGCAAGACTTGTACATAAAGACAGTTCGATGAACGTAAACGCGTTGTACATTGCAAATAAATCTGTGGAAAAGAGTACATTTTGTTTTTCACATAAGGATAAAGACTTTGAATCGAAAGTAATAAAATATTAATATTACTTTAGATACCCAGCATCATCACCCTGGTTACAGAGAAAATCGCGAAGAAAAGTACGATAAAATATTGAGATGAATTTTATGGTTAGGTTCAATTAAAGTGTATTCAAAACTCTCCACTTAATAAAATCTGCAAAAACACAGCTAATCTCTCAGAACAAAGTATTTTTAGTGGTTGAGACATAGCTCTTCTTTTTTTTTCTTTTATGGTCATACCATGCAAGTATGGGCCGATTAGCACACGAGAAATGCTACGAATAAAGGCTGAGCCAAAATCTTAGGCTGTAGATGTTCACCCTCAAAGATTTGCTCAATAGATAACGAAATATCTTGGGTATTAGCGACATTTCACGAATTTTTATAGCCGGAACGTGTTAACCAATGGGCAAATCGATCTAATGGTTGGCGAAATAGACGTCGACCGAAATGACTGCAACAGATAAACAGCTCGCCGCGATGTTGATCGTCTCGAAGACAAATTTGCGTGCTGGCAAGCTTGGGAACCCAGGGTCATGGAGTCACGGTCACGAGCGGCTGAAAAAGCCAATGAAAGGAAGTCACGAAGGCAGAAGGAACCAGAATGATCAGGAGCGATGTAGTGGTAGTCAGAGCTGATATCGCGAAAGAGAGAAAGGGTTAGAGGAAGAACGAGATGAGGGAGAGGAGTGTTTTAATATTGTTATGTTGTCTACTGAATTAATTTCGCAATGAAACAGGTATTTATCACTATAATTTTTCATCCTTACTCATGCTAAATAAAGCTACGGAGTAATATCTAACGATAAGTTCAAAATTTGAGTTTTTATACGTGAAATACGGCGAATTGCAATGATGCCAGTGGTATAGAAATCGTATTGCACCTATTCCTAATACTTTTAAATATGATTTTAATTTTTTTTAACATCGTCACCAGAAGAACTAGAAGAGAGAACTAGGGACAAAATCTCATTCAAAGGACCAAAATATAAACTATAGAAATACGTAGATAGCTGTATGTACTAACTGTTCAAATAAGTACTTAACATGCTAATGATTTGAAGTAACCAATGTCCATAAATGTGCAGCATCCATTTGAGTATCATTATTGCTTCGAGTTTATTCTCCGAACAAATCCCTGCGCTTATTTAATCTCAATCGAGTGGACACAAATTATTTTTCATTGATAATTTCCAAATGCAGACATTTTTCATGCATACCAGAGGGAGTTCTTATGAACTATGTTCTAATAACACTTATTTTATACGTTCACTTCCAATTCATTGTCATGATTGTTACCATTTTCGCCTATTAAAATTATTTCAACATTGAAATTTCATAGAATTATGTAATCAAATTAACAATAATCGGTAAGCATAAAATATTTATGAAATTTTATTCGACCGAATATGCAGACATACTGACACCGACTTATTACTGCATGAAAGTCGTTGAAGTGTTACAAATAATACTTTCGTTTTGATTTATAAAGATGCATAGACGAATTGAAATGTCGGCAATGGTACACTAAATTTTTTCAAATACGGTCCGCGACGTATTCTGTTTGGTGTTCTTTCCATTTCTATAAATAATACCCTTAAAATTAAGCTATAGCTATAAATAAATTGCGGTTGCCTTTAGCCTTTGATAAGGAAGTACATTGGAGAACCCATGTTCTGGCGAGTAATGGGAGTTAAATAACAGCCCATGCCTTATGCAGTGTGCTACCCCCGAATGAATGCATTAGCGTTTTCATTTTTCCACGGCACGGCATGACAGTATGAGATTTCACATCAAGCGTATGTAAACAGTAACTGGTACTTATATTTACTTACTGATATATTTCTATATTTGAACGTTCAATGCACACATACCCGAGGAAATGAGAGAGTTTGCGCAGTGATGGGATTCTCATTGCCTAAAATACAAACAAATGACGGCATATTGAAGACCAGCTAGCATTCAGAGTTTGAACATCCGGCATAATGTCACATCCGGCGAAACTACAATAATGCATAATTTGATGGAGAAGCAAATCCTAGATCCACTGCGTTTCACTAAATAGTATGAGCTTTAATCATCAAAATATTTAACAGAAATAGAAATTCAAACCACTAGAGAGCATAGAGAAATAAAATTCCCTTTTGGTTGAAGCTTTTAAAAAATCATACGCGCAACTTTTTAAATGGTTACAACTCGTTTTTTAGGTTAATTCAGGGGCTGGATTTTCAATTACTGCCGGATAATCACGACTATATGACCTTCCTCAGCAAAGCTTTCTATAATAAGCTTACACACTTTTTCATCCACCCTATAATAGTGTATTGACGATAAAATAAGGCTGCCTACTTCCGTGGAAACAGGATAGCTACTATTGTCGTATGGCTTCCCAAAACAAGTGTCCGGACTCGATTCCCTACGCCGGCGATTTTTTAAATGGGTTTCTTATTTCAAACTTACTCCACCCCGACAATATTCCAGTACGCCCCCCGACGGGAAAAACTTAAAAATTTGGTCCAAGTGGGTGCGTTTCACTCAGGAAAATGCGCATTCAGGTTTTTTCTTTGCCCTTCCTCCACCGAAACTTTCCACCTACTTCCGCGATCCGCTATTCATAACTGTTGGCTGTAAAAGCTTAATTTAATTTAGAATTGGTTATTTATATAAAGTAGTCAATTCTTGTTGGTGGCGATTAGATACCGTATGTGTTATACCCACAACGATTATTACTAACTTAGAAATGATTGGAGACCGATTAATCTTCAATCCAAAACCACTGCTTTAAAAAGAAGAGCTGTCAAACAGCTTGAGATTTCAACGCGTGGTTGGCGATAGGTGGGTGATGCGATGGAGAAGGTGGTAAAGGACTTCAGGAAGCGGAGAAAAGGTGTGGAGAAATCCGGCATCGACTTCGCCCCGATCTCTCAATGAAAGGCGCTTAGGGACTCCGCTGTTGGGCGTCCCACCCGACCAACAGAGTACTGCATTCCGCTCTCCACAAGAAACCCAGAGAGGGAACGAAAGCGAAAAATCCGCCATGACTGGGATTAGTGCCTCCGACCGTCGTCGGCTGGGGTAGCAAGTGCGCAAGGATTCGATCCCTTAATTGCAGTAAATTCACAGCGAACTCTTGGGAAAGAAATATGTACATAATTCGTGGGGATCGTCAGGGTTGTGGGAATGGGGATGAAAACGTGAATGATGCGAAGGGTGAAGTGATCAGGGAGGGTTGGAGAGTGATGGGGGGCGGTTGGGGGCAGGGGAGGAAAGAGGGAGACCATCACCGAAAGGGGAGGTTGCCGTTGTGGGCGGGTTGACGGGACGGGGGAGGGGGAGGTTCGATCACGCTCCGGGAGGGCGCGCATCAGTCGTGCCGGGGGAGGGAGGAGGGGAGGGCGGGGTGGGGTGGGTTGAGACGATGGAGGGTAGGGGATAATATCGGGAGCGGAGGGGGAGGGAGGGAGAATCGAGGGTGGAGGTGGTGGTGTAGGATTTAAAAGATGCTTAATGCTTAGGAGCGAGAAAGTTGAGAGATGCGCTGAGAGGAGTGACTACGTCCATTTTTTCACGTTCCAGCGAGTGGGAGAGGTGGAAAGATAGAGAAAGAGAGAGGAAGAGGTGAAAGTGCAGGATTTCCCGATGCATGGGGGAGATAAAGCATCCAAGACCTCTCCTTCCCTATCTCTCCTTCTCTCTAAACTCCCATCGTAGGTACGGAGAAAACAAAAAAATATATACGAGAGGAGAGAGAAGGATAAAAAGGTGGGAGACGCAACGGTGTTGAGGGATTGCGATTAAATGACTAATAAGGCGCCCATTGTTAAGAGCCTCTTCCCCATCCGGAGGCCCACCTCCTTTTATATATTTATTCGTTTTCTTGTTATGTCCATTTCGCTGCGGATATCTTCCTTTATCATTCCTTGGAGTGCCTGAATGAATATTATTGCTTCATCCTTTCCATCGCGATCGGTTGGAGGATGAATGCAAGAGCACGTCGCTCCGCCCGGGTCGTCATCTCGCCCAAGAGCCCCGCACCCAAGTGCATCAGGGCGAGGAGCATCCGAGGGGGCCGCGGACAGGTGAACTCGCTTCCCCCTCGGTAATATACACGAACGCGTGAAGGTGAAATGCTCAGATGTGTGCGCATCAAAAAAAAGAGATCTCGGGAGATGGTTAAATCACCCGAGGTGACGACGCCATCCCCGTGAACGACCGATTACTTTCGGCACCTTGTGTTTGTAAACATGAGAGATACGTGTATACGGGTCAGGTTACTTACGAGTAACCGATCTCTATGGATATCAATTATTAGATATCGAAAAAAAGATGTGTCTATGAGAATCTTAAGCAGATAAATAACCTTTCACTTTTTGAAAGGCAATATTCCTGGCGAGTGAACATAATCGTTACTTCAGAATGGGCGAATGCACTCGAGGCCTTGAAATAAGTATTAACATCGAAAAAAAAGATGGTGAATAAAAGCGTTTAGTGGCTCATGTAGGCCGATAAAAATTTGTCATCCTAAATGTCACAATTCACTAAAAATAAATCGTAAATATAAGTGTATTAACTGCAAGGCATGCCAAGGTAATATAATGTATGCAATGCTCCCATAACTAAGAAGAGCGGTGGACTTTTTTTTAATATTTGAAAAACCATTAAGATGCCAGAAATAGCAGAATCTCAGATGCCAGAATAGCAGAGGAAAACGTACAGCATCACGCGTAATCTATGCTCACAATGTTACAGAGGTCATTAACTCAAGAATGCATTTAACTTTTTTAAAGAACGTTATAATGAAATGCATGCTAAAATATTACCTCAATTTCTCAATATTTGACTCAATTCCTTTCATTCATCACATCCGTCTTCTTTAACAGCGGTGCTATCACTTTAAGAGTCTTATAAAGAGAATTTCTTTATCCCCAATTAAGTTGAACTAGTAAGGAATAGCAAGTCTTCCACAATATCTCAATACCTTTGAACATTTTCCCAACACATCTTCTCACTTGCGTATATCATTCAACATAGCTAAATTTACTTAATTTGAGTTTTGTAATTCTTAAATAATCAGCGATAAAGCAACCAGGTTGAATTATTTTATATTCCAGTTTAAAATAACTTATATGTTCAGGCTATAATATTTTTGGGTACGATAGGTTAGATATTCTATAGATAGGAATGTTAAATAAGTCTTCTAGCAAGGTTAAGCGCTTAGGAATGTGAAGGAGAGGCTCATTTAAGGATATGATAATTGTGTCCGTCGTCCCGATGCCTTTCGTATTTCAGCCTTAATAGCATCGCCCTTCCAGTCTCCGCTTCCAAGCACTGTTAGAGCGCTGGATATCTTTTCGTGTAGCTCATGTTTCAATATAATTATTCCTAATGGGAAAGCATAGGTACAACATGATGATGATATCCGATTAGAGCCAGTGTTATTTCCCAGTGATAAATGTCCTCTAAGGGTTGGTCGAAGTTCAGTCAGCTACCACTGTTGCTTTAAAAAAATTAACACATTTAAGTGAAACTGCTTAATTTAAAAAAGGTATTCGGAGTTGAAAATGCAACAGCGGATACATTCATTAATGTAAATTTGGTGGACCGATCATGTTGAACAGCTATTTCTCCATTTTTCTGAAACTAAGAGCTTGTATGAAGTTAATTTCCAAAATATGAAATGGGTTGGAATATAATTTTTTTTTATAAATACCATACTTAAAGTGAGGAAACTTCAAAACGAAATCTAATCAATTTTGACAACAAGTTAGAATACTTTAAGTGAAAAATCCGGCTAACAACTGCCGATTTGCTCACGGCAGTCGCCTGTGGGATGAAGTGCTTAATGAAGCCGTCAAATAAGATTGAAGATATCACTTGAACGCATTTCAGAGCATTAAATACCCTCTGGTGAGCAATAAAAAGACTAGAATAAGAAGGATATCTTGGTCCACAGGAACTTCTCACTCCTAAATCTATGAACATAAAACTGTTCACCGACGGATATCACTCGAAAAACAGCTTTAGCGTGCTTGTAGGAAATTTGTTTCATAAGTGCAACTAACATGTCGTGATTTATATCTCACGACGCTTTACGAAAATAGTGCCCAGGAATTCAATAAATTGCTCTCCATAAAAGTGCATCGGCTCTATTAAGCATTTCCATTTAACATTCTCCACACAAAAAAACCCCATAATAAATGGTTCAGCTTCATATCACCAAAAAAAACCCTAAGAGACTCATTACTTAAAAGACACTTTAAATTAGCGAAAACAGCCAAGTTCTCGCTCGGCCGTGTCATCAATCGTCCCGGCGGGGGAATTGCACCGCGGCCGCAAAAAGACAGCCTTGCTGAGGAATAGACTGTCAGGGACGTGAGACGAGATATCGCGGGTGAAAAAGATACGGCTGAGAGCGAGCACACGGCAGGAAGGTAACGAAGGGCTAAGAGAGGAAGGGAAAGAGTCTGCCGAGGCAAGGAATGGGGGAGGGGTAGAAAGTTGAAGGAATTCAAGTACCACATCAAGTCATCAGGGATGCGCTCATTTCCAAGGGGTGTGAAATCCTTTTAGTCCGAACATTTTTCGGTGGTGTTTGTGCGAAGAATTTCAGTTCAAACCGTGGGGAAAATAATCCTCCGCTAAGTCTAGAGGTGTTTCCTTGCATTTCAATGACGGTGAAGTCGTTATGTTACATGTCACACCATCTGATAACATTGTATAATGGTGTAACATAAGAGTAGTTGTATCCATGATAGAGTTGCGAAGCGCTAGAAACAAGCAATCGAAAGAACTTGCGATTTACACTGTATTGATAATGAGAGTAATTGAATTATAAGTCTCGATAATTCATTGTTGAAGCATTCATTATAGAAAAATGAAATTGATAAACAACTATAGATCATTGGGCCTAGAGATGAAATTTTAAATTGATACTCATTTAAACACGCAATTATCATATTCCCTTCATTGAATACTGATGTACACATCAAATAATGTATACTTTAATAAAGATTTATTCCCATAAATATGAACAAGAACAAAAATCCATGGCGTAGAAGAAGAAAAACACGAGTAGGAAGGATTAGAGCGCAAATCCATTACTAGAAGACCATCCCACCGCCAACGAAGCTGGGGATCTCTCGAATTTTGTTATTTCCGTGACAGTAGATTGTTGTAATGGCAAAAAAACAAATGGATCTATTTGAGGAAAGAGTTCAAATCACTATAATTTCAGATTACACATTTACATTTACCAAGCCGAAAATTGTTTTAAAAACATTCTTCAACGTCAGACTATTCAGCAATTTGATGTCAACATTTTCATTCCCTACATAATTGTAAACATCGTGTAGTTTTAACAGTATCACTTAACCCCTACACAAAATACGTGAGCAAAACCATTAAACCCTAAATATTTGGGTATACTAACGCCTAGTACCGGGAATAATAATGGGTTGCGATTCAATAGTATTAAGAGATGGAAAAGGAATAATAAAAACACACTGAGGAGAATAGTAGTAGGGAAGGATATCTTCTACATCAACACAATATCCCGTAATACACCTCAATGGTTGGTGGCAGGGGGTGGTAGGACACCAGCCATATATGCATAACTGTTAGTTAAGACCGACAGCTAAGGTTATTCGCGCCATTAGGGATGGATAGAAACGCGGCGACGGCATTTGCCTACTCTTGTCGAAAGGTGCCAAGGGATCCGCAGTTTAACATCCCATCCGACGGACGTCGTACTCACTCAAAGGGCTCTCCACCAAGGATAACGCAAAATATTTGTTGTCACCAAGTTTTGAACCCGGGCCCACTCGGTGGGAAGCCTTTGCGTCAGCGACCGCACCATCCCGATCCCCATGAAGAGACGAAATAAATGAAGTAACTTAAATTTATACGTCATCTTACGCAAAATTCCATTTTTGATTATGAAATGTCCTTGGACAAATATTAGTCGGCCGAATTTTTGAAAGGGGACGCGTTCCACGAACCGCATTATTATGGCATCGAGCCGTCGATAAATAAGACATTCGATTCTCCTAATCCTCACCAAACAGCACCAATTCCACGAGAAAAATTAGGCGCGGAGGAGACGCCCTCTTGGGCGCGCATTCCAGATTGCAGAGGGTGGAAGGAGGGTGGAGAACAATGGGAACGGAGGGAGTTGGTTGTTGCAGTGAACTCGCCCGAGGAGAGGCAGGGAAGGAAGAAGGGAAGGGGGGTATAAAAGTAACCCCGGGAGGAGACGGGAAGAAAGCGGGAGAGAGCAAGGGGGGATGGTGGGGGGGATACTGTGCGATGCGGGAGGAGGGAGCATCTGCTTAAGTCACGATCGAGATCCGACGTCTTGCGGCTGAAGAAGAAGAGGCGGCGGACGTGGCGGGTTGAAGGGGGGAGGGAAGGCAGGCACGGATGAGAGTGGTTCCCGGGGGAGAGAGGGGAGCGTGTCGGAGGGAAGGGGAGGTAGGGGTCGAGACATTGAGCGCGGAGGAATGCGATACAGAATTGCAGAAATGGCAGTGGGGAAGGATGAGGCGAGGGGAGGGAGGGGGCGAGGAAGGCGAGGGAGGGAGGGTGGGAATTCGGTGCTGCCAACCAAGTATTTTTGACGGCCAGCTGATATTAATAAATAATGGAACTAGCACATTTTGACGCCCTACTTCACATAGCTGTACAGCTGCGTTTCGATCGAGACGAAGCGCTAATGAGCCGAAGGCGACATATTTTGCAAATTACGTAACTAACTCGCCGTAGTACAGACGGACGCTCCAGCGATTCAGAAAGGTGACAAATTCAAGTAGCAGTCTTGAAAAGTTATCACGTCAATAAAGCTGGATCATAGGATTCTTTTACTACACACACAAATTTTTCATGACGGCATTGTTTTCTCAATTCTCTTTCAAAAAAATGTATTCCAATTGCAATAGCACTTTCTTTAATTCTATTATCTATTATCAATGCCCTTCAGGGACAGTAATGAAATAAATGTCATTTCCAAGGTTTCATAATACTTTGTTGTCCGTAGATGGGAAGGAATATTCCCAGATAGTCACGGCATTTAAATGTTTGCACACAAAGAGATTTGATTTTCTACCACATCCCAGATATTAGAACAAGATTTGACTGAAACATGAAATTCATTTTTCATTAAAAATACAATATATCTAGCAATAAACTAAAAGATACCTTTCCCGCAGCCTAAACACCACTGAGAGTTATTTACAAAACAGGAAACATCATTAAAATGGCACCTACTGACGAAAATCACACCGGATCAAACAAAACTTCACCACTTCTGCACAGCAAATCTATCTTCTGGTCACTAAATGGAGATTCACGCATATTCAAAACGGAGTTTATCAGCTATTCCTTTTTTTACTCTAATATCATTTATATATATGGCACTTTCAAAAAGTCCTCAAAAAAAATAAAAGAAAATAATTATTTTGGGTCAATTTTTGTATTTTCAACATAAATATGGAAGCAATTTCTTTTGCCAAGTGGAGACGTATTTTTTCGATTTCTTCGTACAACCGGTACAATAACGTCGAATAATACTCTCCATTTTTCGTTGGTCTTTTTTTTTAAGTAGCCGGTAAAGATGATCCCAAAACACCATGGCCATCATTTTGTCGGCCTATTTCACCGTCTTCGCCTTCTTCGGAGCCGGATCACCTTAGAAAAACCCACCTCCTGTTCCTTTGTCTCTCGAGCGTAGCACGTAGGTTCGCCCACAGTTATATTTCGACGTAGAAAATCGTCCGGATTGGGACGGAAAATATCATGGATTTTTCAGTCATTTCAAAGGAAATCACTTGCACTAGACGTCCCGAACGGTGTTCATAATATGTGGATGAACGGGCCAATTGAACCTCATTTAACCAATTGCAAACAGTCGCAAACACAGGAGCAGAAGTGCGATGAACTTCTTCCCACTCGATTTCAATCTCTTTCGGTGTTAAGCCTTTTAAATAGAAGTGTTTAATCATCGCATTAAACTCATTAGTTTTTATTTTCCTAATTATTCAAAAGTTTATTGCTTCAGTCGACTATTTAAATGAAACCACGTTATCGATGTTGCTGAAACGTTAACAGAAGAGCAGTGAGAGATGAGGCTTAATCAAAAGCAAACTTTCACGAGCGCCATATCTTACATTTTCCAAGAAATTATTGAACGACCCTCATATAAACGATTTCCTGAGCAGTGATGATTTTTAATCGAAGAGTCTGGAGTAAATTAAACTAAAGTAAAAATTTCCCAGCAACACCTGCTAATTTGCAGGAAGTTGGCACGACTGAGGGATTATGGGATGGACTTGAAGGGGGACTCAGTGAGGAGATCACTGAAGGGGAAGAAAAAGGGGTGGATGGAGTGACGTATCGGGGAGGGGAGCCAAAAGGAGCACAAGGAACAGTGCTCACGTCTTGGTAATCGATCGGAACAAACAAAGAAATCAGAATCACTAGCCATGGGCATAATGTCCTATCGGCTCGGAATAAATGCATCTCCTTCCGACGATGCTGCTCCTCAGTCAGCCACTGGAACGTGGATGAGAGAGGAATGCTGCTTATTACTTCTCTCTTTCATCAATCACACCACTTAGAAATTCGCTCAGTCTCCCGCCATTATCGCAACCTTAACCTAGGCACAACATCCATCGTCTCTCACGGGGGATGCGGGCTCTCACGGGCTGAAGTCTGATTTTTCATGATGGCTTCCACTTCAATTTTAATGAGAAAGTCCAAGCGCAACGATATTTGATTTCCAATAATTTGATTTTAATATCATAAGAGAAGATTTAGATGCATCTTTTCAACCCTCCTTTAAAGCTACGACGATTTTGTTTTGGATTGAAGACAGATTTAATCACAGAAGAGATCTTAGGAGTTTTCTCCGCCAAAAAGTATTTGTTATTTTCCACATCGGAAAATAAGAGTCTCATTAATTTTCTTTACGATTTCCTTCCTCTGTGCAATAGACATTCAATCATTCCTACTCCTGTTTTTTAAATAAAATCGACTGAATAGAGAAGAGAGAAAGAAGTGGCTTTAACCTCACTGTCCTTATTAATTTATGGTCAGAATCCTTGGTCTGGATGTTTCTTTGGCCCTTCTAATGGCTTTTCATTCGAATCGGAAAGTATTATCTATATTTAATAACGTGATAAGTGTTCCGCAAGTTCTTGAAAATCACAGTACAAGTATAACGTCTTTGCCTCGCCGTAGTGTAGTTCATGACTTTCGGTTAATCAGTTTTGCCTTGTTCAATTAAACCATTTTTTTCAACGCAGCGGAACATTAACGAGGTTTCACTAGTATCAAAATACATCCAGATTTAATGACCTCTTAAACAGAAATATACCTTTTAAGGTTATTTTTATCCCTAAAAAGGGCCGTAAATGAGCTGAAATGATTAATGATGCTGATCAGTTAACTTTGCATGATTACCCCGCGGAATATGCTTTGAGGTCCCTGCATCTGCATGCTACAACGTAAGCGACCGCTAGGGTGTGTTGTAGGGGATGAAAAATCGTGCAAGACTGCGGCATTGAATATGCACAGTTTCATCATCGACTCCATTAGCATTAATTCAAAGTAAGATATATTCGCGCATGAATCTAGATTGCATCCATTCAAGTGAAAATAATTCAAAATAACACAGACGAAACAGCTCAAAATTAGAATATAGGAAAATAAAATAATCCACATTTAGTATAGATCGGAAAATATTGATTAATTTGACGAAATTAAATTTTTTTTATTCGTAACGAAATCATACGAGTATTAATATGTAGAAACCTCAGATGCAGATATTCGATAGATGGATAAGATTCTATTATGGCCCCACAATATTTGGATATCTTAGACCACGAAGCCAAGATGAGATAGAATGGTCTAGAAAGGGAGATAGATTCCAGTACAGATAGATATAAATATGCGTTCTTTCCTCCGGAAAATCAGATATCACAGTAGTAAGAAATCAAAGCCACTACAGAAATAGTAAAGACATTCGATTTACAAGCGAGGACAAGATTAAACGCTTCCTAGACATCTGGTACATTCGTAGGTATATATTCATGTGTGTGTTAGTTGCTAGTATATTTATTTGCATGTGTGTAAGTTTAAATAGGATTTTCACAAATAAAAAATCATTCCACCTATTTTTGGGACAGTCCTTGTACAGATATATGCATTCGTCTGTGTGAGTGTGAATCGGCAAGTTTCGTTTGTTTTGCATGTGGTTGCATTCTGGTTAACGAGTGTCGTCCTAAAAACCACATACCCATTGCGGCGGCTTGCAGGGTATTGTGTAGATCTGTATGTTGGACGTCATATTTTTGTGGAATGGCTCGTAAATTAAAAAAATTGTGTCCTTGGCGTAGCTACCTGCCGAAATATTCGGGCCTTCCGAAAGCTTGACGATTGCTGAAAACACCGTTGGAATACAAATGCCGCGTACGGTCGATTTTCTGGACTTCCATTTTCGGCAATGGGTGTTGGTATGGGGAGGGTGGAGGGAGGGGAAGACGACCGAAAAGGGCGGCCACACTAGTAGGCCTCAAGGAGCGAGAGTGAAACGTGGAGGACCGAGGGAAGAAATGGAAAGTGACGAGAGATCCCTCCCTCCCTCTCTCTCTCTCTCTCCCATTGTCGACTCATCCGAGAAGGCGACTGTTTTTCCCGGTCGGACGAGGAGAAAGGGACGGACGGGTTGGTCGAGGGGAAGTCCCTCAAAGGAAACCATTGCCGGAGTTGTGGTCGCATCCCAAAAGTGGACTGGAAAAATTTAACGGCGTGGGAACACAGATTAGGGAGCGACGCAGTATGTTCCTTCCTTCCAAGACGTTTCCCATTCGGACACCAAAGAAATGAGGACGAGAAGAGGACAAATGAGACGATCACCATAGAAAAAGGAGCCTCTGAACAATAAACATCCCTCTAAGATACGTATACAGAAACGCATTGAAGTAATGGCGAATCTAAAAGATATGAAAAATTATAAAAATTTGATTCTTAAATTTAATAGTTCCTGCCGTCTTAATTCTACTCTTGGATACAGTGGCTCTGACGTCTTTACATTTTTCGTTGTTAGGTGTTGATAGTTCGGTGACTTGCTCGTGAGGCATAAGTGGAATGTACCGCTTTGGGGCCCACGACAGTGGGCAATTTTCATTTATTCGTGAGGGACCCAAAATGGAAGTATTCATGGTACACAAGTAAGCAGGAAAAAAGCTGACTTGATAGGGACGAGTCTAACTGTAAGGTCACAGTTCAAAAGCCATTCTCTTTTACCACAAAACCTCTAGTATGAACAAAAAAACATGAGCAGATATCATGTATTCTAAAAAATAAAATACAATCAAGCACTCGCAGCAATCAATAATTACTACAACACGTTGAATAGGATTCGTATTCCACGCATATTTTTATGTTAATGCGTCGTATTGCTATTTCAATGAATTATTTAACCTCTAGTTGAAAGGCGATAGGAAATAAAAGTTCGGGCTGAAGGAGGGATCAGGGAAACATTTACACCTGAGAACACCACTCACAAGTATACGCAAATTACGAGTATAACATCCACTTAATACTTGACTTATAACTAACTGGTCGGAAACGCTACCATGAAAAACAGCAAAGCACATTTGTATAAATACTTTACAGTAAAATACATAATTATAGCCTGTTTCTTCTTACTCATAATTGCCTAAATTGCCAGAGTGAGGTGTTTAATCCATCCTAATCAAGTTCGTGTTGAATGGGTGTGTCCCGTAATACACGGGGGCAAAGCTGCCGCTGAAATAATTTGGTTTAAATAATCGTTATATACATTAGGGCAGAGTTATCCGGAAAAATTAATTTTAAAACTTCAATTTAAGTTCCTGAAAAAGTATTTTATCCAACTTATTTCGACGAATAATACATCCACCACAATGCCTAAACCTCTGCTTAGAATAATACTCCCTTCTAATGTTTTTCCTATCTTTTTTGTGTCGTGCAATTGGTGGCCTATGAGATAAACCACCCCAGACCAGTTGGTTTTTACTCTATTTTCTTTTTTTTTTTAATTTTGGTCTTAGGGAAGTATTAGTCATAATTTTAACCTAATTTAGCTGGTTATATCCCTACAATAAGGTTTTTCTCGTGAGCCTCGAGCCTGCAATTCAAGTGCACGTATTTTGGTGGAAAAGTATTGAGACGCTAATGATCGAAAAATATACGACTCCAGCTCTACACTTCAAGACCACGGCCACGGATGAGTAAGACACGGAGAGTTTAAGGGCCGCACCGCACGCCCCATCATCCCCTCCGCCTGCTTCACCCTCTTTTACGACAGCCCTTGAGTCACTTGATTTATTTTATTGCACCCAGAGCCGCGAGACTACTTCCTGACGTGCGGGGCTAAATTCGGACCAATGCGAATCTCTGACGGAAGAGTCGATCGACGATGTTTAGCATTACTAGTAGCAAGAAATGTTGACATTTCAAATTTTCCTTCCAGTCATTAGTGAGTTATTGTGATAGGGATATATAAGTCATTTTTCCACACTTCTTCGTAAATTCAACAACCGTGACTCTATCAATGCATCATCATACTTATTAGAAAAATTTACATAGTTAGAACTTATTTTTTTCTATTTAGACACATTAAGAATGTTCAAAAGACACCATCTCTATCTGTCCCAGAACCTAAGCTTCTCCCATGGATAAGGAGTGAATAGTTGCTTTCTTAGCAGAAGGCGTTTCACTTTAACTGATAACTCAATTCTCCGGACGGGATAAAATGATGCGTCGGCCAAAGCAGTTCTCTTCCTTTGCTCCTGGTTTATCACCGCACAAAACATTACCTGAACAAGTCACGGACTTAGATAATAATACAACTTTTAGCTGTCTTCATACTTGGAAATTTTTTTAGGGATGACCTTGTGCATATTACTTTATGCAAGTTGAAAACTTTTGGCGATTGAACTCATTAATGGGAGACCGCGAACTGATGAGCTAATTTTCTTCTTTAAAAACTCATGTTAATATAATGACAGTTGTTGAATTTTTAGAAAGAAACAAACAATATGCATGATAAGCAATAAAAAAGAGAAATACGTTTTTAATTAAGAGGCCACGAAAATATTCTTCCGATTTACGCCATAGCCGTGATTTCAAATTAAAGAGTTAAAATTAAAAGCAATTTCTTTAAACGTTTGCTTATTAAAATCACGATCAAAGGATTAGGAAGTTACGATAAAGGTTTAAATAGCATAATCAGTGATTAACGATTCATCATTTGTGTTTATTTAAATGAAATGCACAATAAGAGGATAATTCGCAGCGAATTTATTTAAAAACACGATTTACGTAATCATATAAAAAAATAAAAATGACGATGTTCAGGTACTCATTCAGATAAATTCCTCTAGAATTGCAAGTGGCTGTAATTCACTTGCAATATATTACTTATATGCACACATACCGTTCTTCCCATAGAGTAATGAAGTTCATCCGGATGTATCATTACTGTTTACAAACCTTTCCACCGTTCCTTACCACAATAGCAATTTGGAAAAACACAATGAGCTTCACGCAATCATTCAAAAGCTCATTCACACGCTAAGGTGGAATTAAGAAATTCCCTTCCTTCTGAAAATGGCATGTTGATGATCACGTCTAATGGATATTTTATTCATTAAAACTGGTTGTCAATTTATATTCCTGTAACCCTATAGAATTGAATGTGATTTACTTCCCCCCCCCCCTGTGGTTCCTTCGGACTGGCGCACACGGATTATATTCCCATCCGCGAGGATTTGCAATGGCCGTTCAACTTCGGCGTGCAAACTGAGAGGAGTAATACGCGGTCACCGCCGCGGTCTTAGGCGAAAGAGAGAGAGAGAGGGAGGAGGCAGTGGTGGGGAGGCAGTTCGAGAGAAAAAAACAGGGGGTGAGAAGTGAGAGTCTATTTCCGTCCGACTCTTGTTCTTCCCTTAAGGAGGAGTGGAAGGCTACGTGCGGTGTCAAACGACGCGAGACGGCGGATGGAATACATAGGCATGGTAAGGTGCACTGCTGCATCGAGGGATATCATGGAGGCTGTGTAGTGACAGCGCCGCCGCCGTGGAGATGGGACGATAGCTGCGAGGACGATCGCCGCGAGAGATGGCCGATGGACGATAGCGGGGCGGGCGCTATTGCCTCTGACGTTAAGACCCGGCGGGCTGGTTTTAAGCCTCCGTCGACCACTCATAGCTTTGTTCGAACCTCCCCCTCTCGCCATACGCCGGCCTTACTTGTCGCAACTCCTGCGAGATCCGAATCGAACTCCGACATCGATCTTCGGAGGAAGACGGGAGATCGAGGAGTCTTAAATCTAAACTCTAGGGGACGAAATCTATCCATCCGATCGAAACATAAGTTTTTACCTCTTATCGATGCGGATTCGATCGAGACCCCGCGGTGTTGCAAATATGGTTCGCGGGGTTTAAATATAAAATTCCTCGCCGTGTATCACCCAACAGTCGATGCTTCGACCATATTTTGACGCAAAAAGTATCCGTCGCCGGCGAATGGATATTGTTATCGGATTCCCCTCTCAGATTATGTTCTCCGCGATGTCTCAGGGAACTTTCAATTACCTAACGAGTAGCGCGGGAGTCTTTTATGGCTCTTATGGACAGCGGAGATTCTTGTCTTCCCACAGTAACTGTTGGTACTCGCTCCAATGACGGTAAGTTCTCGAACGCGACACGTGTTATGCTCTTTCGCAGGGTTTAAAAAAGAAACGGTCGCTCCGGAGTTGCTTATTGTACTACCTTAAATTGTTCGCCCCCGCAAGTCGATGGCGTCCCTCCACTCTCCCGTGACACACACACCCGACCGATCCGCCCAACCTATCCCAACGATTCCTTAAGGGTGTGCGTCACTTACTCTTGTTTCCCCTCCTCCCTCCCAACCTCCAACCCCCAACCAACAATTGAGTGGGGGAGGAAGAGGTGTGGTTATCGCGCTGGAAGCGAGTGGCGAGGAATTTATAGCACATTGTGATTTTTGCGATTAAAAGTCGTCGTAGGGATCGCTGCTTGGAATGGAGGAAGGGTGAATTCACAAAAAAGAGAAAGAGGAGGAGATGGAAGAGAAAAACGTTTGCAACATGTTCTGGGGCGACAGCGGACTGTTGAGGATCGAAAGTGAACGTGGTAATTATAGCGGAGCGAAGTGAGACGACGAGGGGAATGCGGCGAGAGCGGGGTGTTGGAGGGCGGGGGGGGTGAAAGGGGTCGGTCTTCGCGGAAAATGGAGAACGAGGGAGGCGGGGAGAGACAGAGGAGACGGGGTGAAGATTTAAAGCGAAAGGGAGTGTCCGTGTGGGGGAGAGGGAGGATACATGCGAGCGGGGGTGGGAGTTCGAGAGGAAGGCGCGCGGAGGGCCCGAGGGAATAAAAGATAAAGACAGGCCAGTGAGCGGGGGGGTGGGGAGGGCATAATATTTATCGCCTTGGAACAAAATGTCTCCCGTGAGCGAAATGCCACTCCTAAACATTGCTCACTTCAATGGAATACACTCGCGATTTCCAAAGTTTATTTGTGATCTCGGAGGTGTAGTTTTGCTATTGTGCGAGCCGAGTGCACTCCGACGGTATGCACCACGGGGATTCGTGCGGGCGAGTTTCTCACCAGTGAAACCAATGCCCACTTGTCTGCTCACGCGGAGAAAAGTTTGCTTCCGTTCAATAATTCTCATAATACGTATAAATTCATGATAATATTGTCAGGTAGTAATAAATAGAGGATTTCCCGCTTCAAATGTATTAATTCCCTTTTCACTTCTCGGCCGACTAAATTATTTCAAAAACTAGACTAAAGTGAACCTAATCATTTTAATGTTCAACTTTAAAAGGTAAATGACACGCGAGATGTTTCGAAATCTTTCATAAATCATTTATGTTCCCGGTCAATGTCAATCACTTGTGATGCTTTTGATACAAAAAATCACGCAAAAACTGCTTGGTGTAAAATAGATTAAACCCAGTAATCACAAATGAAGCGTTACTGGAGCAATTTGCATATCGTTATTTTTAATTACATAAAATAACATTTGACAGTCAGTGTCCATATAAACTTCATTGGACTAACTCTCCCAGTTCAAAATGTATATGCTCGCCATTAGTAATTATGAAATATTATCGCACTCAAAAGCAGTCATAAAAGCATGGAAAAACTTATGATTTGGAAATCCTAGAAATTTAAGAATATTTTCGCTCGTGAATGAACAGCTAGCCTAAGATGGATATTTATTGGGTCTTCGGATAATTATTGGGTGCAATCCGGGGAAGACTTCGATAGGAAAGAGGCCAATCCAATGCCCTGAGCACTTCTCTTTCCGCTACAGGCTTAACTGAAATATTTAAGTATCACAAAATAGAAGTTCAGTTAGTTTTTAAAATAATCTTGGTGGTTTTTCGTTGGCATTCTGAGGCTGCCCGCTTCTGTCAGGAAAAACTATCATTTTCCTTAAAGGAACTGCATATGTTCATTAAGGTACGTATTAGCGAATTAATGTATTTCAAAAAAAGTTAACTACCAACGAATGTGATTACAGAGTTGAATATTCATTTGATGAATGCCAAAATAAGAGATGACGTATTATCAGCTACTGGAATAGCAATTCCATTTTGAAACGTGTTGCTTTTCCTTTCCTCGCTCAGTTACTCCGAATCACAGTTCGAATTAAAATTAATTCGCTATGAGCAAAAAAGATCAGGATAAGGATGGAAATACTTGGAAAAAGATAACAGTTGTGGGACAACTTACGAAGAAGAAGGAGACTATCATGGCGAAAGCCCACGCGGAGAAAGAGTCACGGCACAGAGATGGTGTCAGAAAGCTGCCAGCTCCGTAGTTAGATAACGCAGGGAGCTTCGAATATTAGTTTCTCTCTCGACTGTTGGGTTGGAAAGGTTTCTTAGAAAACGCGAAGAATACGGCCATTTGACAAAGTTATGATACATGTAGTAATAAATAGAAACCCCCTTTCAACGCCCGTCTTCAATAGTGAAGAGTTGAATTTGATGCTTACCACAGTCAAGGTAGCCTGAATTTGAAGTATTACCTGAATATTCTGGGAATATATTCAATTGAAGGTCCAAACCAACAATAGCAAGTTAATTAGAAATTTGCGAAATTTCTCGATAGTCAAATAAAATTCTCAGTTTCACCACTCGATAAATATCTATCCAGCTCCAATCTTGTGGGTTTACTCGTAGGCACTAGCAAAACAAGTATTCATCTTAAAGTTTTATAATTGATGAATATGATATAATAATTCATTAAATAGTCTAAAAAATTAATAAATCCAATGAAATCAGTTGATATAATTTATCAGATTCTATAATTCAAATAATAACCCCACGCGTATAATTTTAAATACAGAAGTTCTATTTATTTTCGGGATTGAGCAGGTCACCAAGCTCTTTTCCTCGGATCAAATTTGTCCAAATTCCAGAACAGTGTCCTTAAAATCCTAATAAAATAAAATTGTTACAACTACAACAAATACCTTTGTCACGTATTGCAAAGTCATTGGCACAGAAACACTCGCAACACCCCCTGGGAAACCATCACCAGGCAACGAGCAGGTTCCAAAGGAAGAGAAGATTACGATTTCTCTCTAACGCAAAAAAAGCATCATCATTCGAACGAAGATCACGGAGGATTGCTCAGGTTATGTAACGATGAGATCACAGCGGTGAAAGAAGGATGAGTGATGACCGGTTTATGAGCGCAATGCTTATGTTTTCTTGTGACAATGAGAAGTGCACAGCACGAGGCAAAACCTAAGAACAGAGCATTGACACGGAAACAAGGGAGAGAGTATGTCCAAGCGGAGAAGGCGGACATAAAGGGGTCGGAGAGGAATGTGAGAGTTCTGGGAGGGTGGGGGGATGAAAAAAATGAGGGATGGAGGAGAGTGGGAAGAGGAGACGTGAGAAAGGAAGGAGGCGGAGAGCGGGGGGAGGGGGGGGGGGGAAGGCCCGTGTTTCCAACGTGCGTGCATGAGTCGCTGTGTGCGTATCGGTTAGTGTGAAGACTGAACCGCCGTCGGGGGGGTGGAGGGGTTCGGAGAGGCGAAAAGGGAGGAGGTAAGGAGAGACTCGTGTGGCACTAGCAAGGGGGACTAGACGTTCCCCCCTCTCCCCAAGGTTACGGGCGAGTGCGAAAAAGGGAGCGAGAAGACTTGGGAAAGTAGGAACGCGAGCGGCGAGGACGAAGTGAGGAAAACACGGGGGGGGTGAGGGGGAGGAGAAAAAGGGACGCATAAGGCAAGTGGAACGAATCTCCTTGTGTCCAGGGTCGCGTGAAGGACAAGAGGAGGGGCGGGGCGGCGAGGAATGACTCTGCGATATGCGGGCCTCGCGAGCCCTTTGCTAGGACGGCGAGGGCAACGAATGACGATAATGGGGGTAGAAGATAGAATGGGAAGGAGAGAGAGAGAAAGAAAGGGGTTGGGGGAGGGAAGAAGAAAGGGACCAATGGGGAAGGCGAAAGGGGGGTGCGGAGAGCAAAGCAGGGGGAAACACCGATGGAAACGGAAAAATGATAATAAGTTGCTTGGAAGAGCAAACTAGGGTTTCCAAAGACATCCTAAAGGAACATTTGATGATATTTGCAACAACAAGTTTTCCACTTGCCTTATATAGTATAACGATTTTGTCCCAACAGAAATAGCCCGGTCACCAATTTTTTATGAATTAATCAAATACTTGCGACTTAATATATATTCTATAAGATATAATATCAATAGTTAAACACGTAGAAGAAAGAGCGCAACATAGCTGAAACTTCTCCTCAATTAAGCTTAGTTTTAAATTGATTTTTGCAGAACAAAAACTAAAAATGTTCCTTACATGATATAAAAACAAGACTGAGTCTAGATGACAGCCATTGACCAATATTAAGTTATTTCCCTGCTTTACAATGTCAATGTTTCAGACTGATTACATGTTATATTTTCAAATATATAAGATTATTTTTTTACCTTAGGGTTTTTTGCGAAAATGCCAATCTATAATTACGTCATAATATAATAATAGTATGGGTAGTCCAGGGGGAAGAGCGTTGGACTACTGACACGAGGGCCCGGGTTCGATTGCCAGGCAAACCTCTTTGGGCACCTGCAGCTCCACCCAAGCTATGTGATTTTTCGAGTACCAGATCTTCCTGGGAAACCATAACCGGCACAAGGAAAGGAACTGGCCCACCTACCCTGATGTGTGAATTTCACACGCCGTCGGGCTTAATACTGGGTGAACTCGGCCATCACCTGCCAAACCGACCTTCGTTCGGGTTGATTGCTGTGTTTATGATTTTTTATAATAATAGTAAACCATTCCCAATGCATTAGGTTGTTTATGAAGTACTAGTATACGAACAACAACAAGTATAAAACAGCTTTTAATATGCAATACTTTGTTATGCATTCCCCTTTTTCTTTGAAAAAGAGAGTCACATTGGTTATGTTTTAGGCGAATATAAATATTCAAAATTTTTAATTAAAATTATTTCACCAATATATATTTGAAATTCAAAATAACGGCAAAGGTATTCCTCTAATAATGGCTAAAAGATTCGTCCTTTTAATTTAGACTGATAACCACTTGACAAGGAATTGTCTTTGACTTACCTTATTAATTCAGCATTTTTAATGCATTAAAAAGGCGGCAGGGAAAACTCTAATTTCCATTCAGGAGAGTCCCTCTCCACACTAGTTGCCTTTACTTAAGTTATGACCCCTTTCCTTTCTCACCACGATCGGAATACGTTTTCTACATTAGCATAAATGTGCCGTTGTTCTGGATGGCTGATTCAGTCGCAATGATGCGGAGAGAAGACCTGTGGGCGGATTACTCGCCGAGTCAAAACTCCAGAAAAAGAAAAGTTGGCCAGTCTCTCGAATAAGCCTTCCACTTCCTAAAATCCCTGAGGAAGAAACCTAACCATCACGACGCAGGGCGGTGAAAGTTTAAAAGTGAGCATAAAGGGACCAAATATGATGAACTCAGGACACGATTTTTTCGGCATAAAATTATTGGACGTCCTATCATCTTTCGCACTCCTTTTGTTCAAATCCGATTTTGCAGAAAAAAAGAGTTCGAATCTTCTTCCATAATTAATAAAGAATGATTGCAAAGGTATCAAATGATCCCACTATTCCTTACCCGCTACTGAGGAAGTTTATCAATGAATAAGTCCAAATTATAGACAATTATATTCCCGATTCGTCTTGATTGACAAAAATAACAAATTTCTTGAGGACCGCAAGAGCACATGAAAGCTATGATGGTAACCTACCGACGCGGAATGATTTCCATTGACAAGTAGTGTAAACAGGGGAAAAAATAATCGTTCAGCTTTGTGTCTGACATCCTGGAGACATTCCTAACCACATGCTGCAATGTAACAGGAAAAAGACTTCGGATAGAAACAATTTGCCCTCCGGCATTAAAGTGATCATGGCGGTTGAATAATATAGAAAATAATATCAATATATCATCTTTGTCACACTCCTATAAGGGTGCTGGCAATTTAATAGGTGGATGTATCCTACCTGTACTTTTGGTCAATATTTCACATATATATAGATACATTTTTGCATAGGAACGGACTCAACAAACGTTCCATTCGCCTTAAGCAAAGAGGCAGCTTCACCTTCCGTTGGCTTCGGCCATTGATACAGGGCCATGGATGATGGATATGAAGGAGTAAACATATAGGAGGACAAAGCACAATGTCGGTTGAGCAGTTTGGCACGCACTAAATTCGCATTTTCGGATCATGTGGGGCAGAGAGTGAGTTATTGCTGAAGGTTAAGACGCGTATCCGAGGTCAGGGTAGGACTGAGGACTTTAAAGCGTGCTTGTTACCTAGCCGTAACTTTCAGGCTCTTTTTCTGACTTGGGTTTGATTTTGCTCGCATTAGATAATTTTTCTTCATTTTCTGTTGAGAAATTATTGCTTCAGCACCTCCAAAAACGCAATTGGTGCTGCTAAATACCCCCTACTTACTTAAAAACAAAAATGGCATGGCACAATAGACAGGCCGAGTGGACTACGTAGAAGGCGTCCTTCGAAGAATTTGAGAGGTTAAGGATATATAAGACTGCAGAATCTATAGAAAAAAACGACGTCTTCAGAAAAAAGAGTGAAAATAGAGATGTCGAGGAGAGGACGGGTGGAAAAGAACGAAAACTGATTGCGTGCATGCCATTGTGCACAGTAGTTTACTGAGGCAGTAAAGGAATCATGAAGCGGATGAATCACAGCGGAAGGCCAGACCTAACTCTGGGTACTAATTTGCGGAAGACGCCCATAAAACGGGTTAAAATAGAATGGGGAGGCTTGAATGAATGAATAGGGCAGCTTTGAGATTCGCTAAGGACTGATCCAGGACGCAGTAATTAAAAATAAGAAATTCTATAAATCTTCGGCTCAAAAAATAAACACAAAGAGTTTAGTCAAGTTTACTGGAATGGTTTCCGCTTCAAATGGTTTTATCACTCAGTTAATCCGTTCCGAATTTTTCAGGAGTAAATATGATTTAAGGTGAAATCTGTACCTTAGTATAATAAAGAGTTTTCAGTTCGATTTCGAAGGATTTTCCAATTTTGCTCCCGAGAGCGATGCTACAATAAAAACCCGGAATTCCGTCATCGTGAATAAATCAAGCATACGATTTTAAAATTCTAGAATAATTATGGAATGCACAAGTATAAAAAGTATTTATACGGATTGATGTTCCAATTTCAATAATCTTTCACCGATTACAAAAGTGAGCGGGTAAGAATGTCTAAATATCATGTCTAATTGCGTATGAACATATTTCCGTTTTTTTTCCAACCAATCGCTTAAAGTAGCCGTATATTTTTCTGGAAACCGATGATCTGAATTCACCCTGGCCTTCCTCAAGCGTACACCTACAGATCCAAACCAATGATACACGTTTCCTATATTATTTCATGGGCTTATTTCTCTGATCGCATTCTTGATTTCCATAAATAGTCAAGTAGGCAAATAGGGACCGAATGACCACTCTGTTCCATACCCTGGTCCTGATTCCTGAGTGCTGAGAGGCCATTAATTGCTTAACGCTCCATAATATCATTAACGTTACATCTCTGGCCCTTAGTTGGTCGCTTTCTTATCCTTAGTTCTGTTCAATGCAATAAGGAAAACGAGAAAAAGGGTCCTGTTTATGGACGCCCATGATATGCAATTAGCATGTGGTTAACCCTGCATACCTCACGTTCATCCGCCACACAATAAAAATGACTTTCGAAAGGTGGCTTCAGGTTTGAAAATAAATGAAAAGGGATTATGACACCCCATAAATAGCAGAGTTCCTGGAAATGAAAAAGGAAGAACAAACATTTGAAGATGTAAATGGGTCTCAAGTTCACAGAGTCAATGATTTTATAGCTTTCGAGGTTTTACTCTTGCTCACACACTCCGGTCAGCACTTAACAGGCAAGACAAAAGGTGTTTATAACCCTATAAAGACGACTTTTCTTCGGACCAAGTACCATTTGCATATTACTGGTTTACATATTTCAGCCCTCTCACCCACTATTTGACATTTTTCAACCCTGAAAATACTTTACCGTTGCATTAACCAACTAAGCGTGAAAACTATTTTTTTTCAATTTTACAAAGGATTCACACTTATCTTAACCGGTGGAATACAAAATAATAATCCAAACCTTAACGCATTCAGATTTAATGATAATATACCTTACACTGACGCTATCCCTTCGATTTCTCACTCTTTATACATAAATATAACTAAGTCATCTTTTTTCATGAAGAACCATTGCTTAAAACTCATAGAAATATTTTAACTTATTAATCTACGATTTTTCAGACATTTACTCACTTATTTTTTTTCTTTTTCATGTTAAATGGAAATTTGTTAATTTTTTTGGCTAGAGAGAGCTTTAAGAGGATAAATTAAGGAGAATATTAACAATAAAAGAAACGATGATTACCCATTATTATTATTGATTAGTAGTGTACCGTTTAAGGTAGGTTTTGAATGGGCACAAATGGAACAGCGATACATTTCTGTATCTCTCCTTACAGAATACTAGCTGAAATCCGAAACTACAACTGACCCTTCTTCAATTCTGTATACTTCCTCCCTCCCTTCATTCCATCCAACATGCATATCCTATATCTATTTTTTCCTCACTTGCCTAACATTCTCCCCTCTATCACATTATTCAACATCCCATTTGCCAATCGAAATGTTCTGCATCTTCCCTGCATCCTTATGATTTTTCCCAACAATCCCCTCTCCTCCCCCGCCATACTAAATACTTCGTATGTTTTCCTTTTCGTCCATTTCACCTTCTCCATTCTTCTCCACATCCACATTTCAAAAGCATCCAATCAACGCGTACCACCCTGCTTCAACGACCACGTTTCTGCATCGTAAAAAAACAAGCTCCATAGCAAAGTTTTAACGAGGCTTTACTTAACATCCTTAATCAGCGTCCCTACCATCACTTCCCTCCTTAACCTAACGCAATAGTTTTTCTTACGTCCCTACTACTTTAACTGTTCTGGTCCAAAACACTTCTCAGACCAAGGTGTGAGTATATGTATTGTTCCACATGCCCCAGTTCATGACCCATATTTTAATATTTTTATATTTAATATATTAACTTCCTTTTCATCTTTCTCAAAACCTTTGTTTGTTTTCACTGATTCACATCTTATACCTATCACACTGACTTTGCAACACGCCGAGCAATACCTATAGAGTACTGCAAGAAATAATTTCGTTTTTTTCATCATCATTCAGGTTAACCCGCAACCTTCCAAACGTTTCCTTCTTCCTCAATTGATTGCGCCTAAATCTTCAATACTTGCACGTTGTAATTCAGTTTTGCCGTCCTATTTTGTTATAATGGCCATCGGTATACTACCTCGGATGAAAAATATATTCAATACCTCATCGTATCTGCCCCTAATAAGTGCTTTCCATAGATTTCTCTCTTCGCCCACTCCTCTGTGGACTATTTAATTAATCTCGTGGACCATCTCTTACGTTTCCAAGCCCTTTAACAACACTATAATGGTGTCGCTTCAACTTATTCTTTCCAAGATGTCTAGAATTCATAGTTAGATTTTTGTACAACAGTAAATGCGATGTTTTTAAACGTTATGAAATTACTCAATAATTTCGGTGCATGGCAACAGGAAAGTACAACTAGTAAGGCACTTGGAAAGAAGGGAAGTGTTTTCTTACTCGATTGTGCATTCATTTGCACAACATTTGGCGGATTGGGGAAAAGAACACGACAAAACTCTGGAAAGGAAAACAGATGAAGATGATATACCGCGATGCATGATCTTTTTTACTCGGGCATATAATGGATGTGGGATTTCTCATGTAACGCTCGCGGGTCGAACTCACAAGTCGTCCGTTTCGTTCCCCAAACGAGGGGCTCTCCGAGGAGGAGATGATAGCGCGAATTTGGGAGGATTTATGACAACGCTCCGCACACTTTCTCCGCTTACGAAAACAATATTTCGAGACGTAAACCTTAAGGAGAGAGGGAGGAGGGCGTGATTTACTCGACGGAAGAAGTACACCCGCCTCGGGAGAGGGCGTCGGAGGAAGAATGGGAGGACTCATCTCGGTTTCCGGGACAGGCGGGAAGTTGGCCGCATCAAACATTCATCGCCCACCTCCGAGGAAGGGTTTTCGCTCCTGTCAAAGACGCACCCGGTTTCTCTCCCGGCCGACTCACGGCTGAGTTCCATTTACGGTTAAGAATATAAAAAAACAAGAGATATGAAAAAAAACTCATCTTTGCGTGAATCAAATTAAATGTCTACTCACTTGAAATGAGGGTGGGTTGCTTAAACTGTGTGCGGCATAAACCCAGATACATCTTAACTGGTTTAGCAAGTCAATGCTTGTCATGGGAAAGATTAAATTTTACATCCTTAAATGACTTTGCATGGTATTTATGTATAAATTTGGCAATATTTTGCATTTTTATTTTCGATTAAAAGTTTCAGTCATGCCTGTAATTCGCCAGTCCATTTTATTGCTTATTTTAACTCAAAAGGTTTGTAGACAAGATTTTCAAACACTTCGGAATTTTCATAAAAAACAATCCCATTCCATCCCCCACCAAAATTAAAATTTTCTCCTCTGTATTCCTTTCTGTCCATATCATTATTTTTCCATTCATCTCCACACCCACGTTTCAAATCAAAACCTCCAATCTATGCCTATCATTCTGCTTCATTGACCATGTTTTAACGCCGTACGAAACCACACTCCATATCAAAGTTTTGACAAGCCTTTTCTTAACACCCTAAATCAACGTCTCTATCAGCAAATCTCTAATCCTCGTGAAAGCTTATTTGCCTTACGCATTTCTCTGACCGTTTTGAACGAGTACACTTCCGAAATAGGTAAACTGCTCCACCTTTTCAAGTATTAAGATATTTAACTTGGCCTTTCTCTTTCTGGAAAACTACATAACCTTCGTTTTTTACATTTATTCTCATACCTATTTCAATGATTTTTCCAAAGAAACTGCGGGAGATGCTGCAACAATAACTTTTAACTATTGCAATGAATTTCTAATTCATTTAGCAATGCTTACAACGCCTTGGTTGACTGACAAACTGAAGCATGATCATCAGCAAACGTAACAGACTTGTTTAAATTCCCCGCCAACTTTCATTCATTCATGAATTAAAGTGAAAAGATATCTGTACCGAGGGACTGTCGAGGAAAACAGGGTGAAATAAGAATAATTCAAGTAATAGAAGGCGGAAAATATATGAAAGGAAGGAATAAAGATTAAATAGTCGAATGGAATGCGTATGAGAGAACTTTACCTGTTGTTTGACACATTTTTTATACTAATTGATGAGCAATTAACAGTTACCCAGCCAAGATCACAACCAAAAACGATGTCTCCACCAGAAACCATGCCGTATCCCTCCAGTTGGTAGTTGCTATCCAGCGCAGCAATCCACCCCGGTAGGGCAATTCATCTTGACAAAATATGCCAGTGAAATTACCAGGGATTTTGAGAGCAATCGGAGTTAAAATGGTAATAGGAAAACAATATTGAGTTCATTTTGAAGATGGTTGAGGCGGATACTTCATGGAAATCCATTTGTAAAGCCCGAAGAAAGAATCAAAGGCTTACCGTTTCCACGGGAAAACATTTTCCAAAAAGGAATTTTTCCTGTGGAGACGCAAACCAATATTATAGAGTTTATGACGAGAAAAGTTATACCAATGCCCTAAAACCTTCAAATATTAAACAGTGAAAATACCTTAATAGGGACAATTTTAATCATTCTTGTCAAGACCTGCGGACGAATAAGATATTGCAAAATGAAATGGGAGGCAATATTAGATCAGGAATACTATTTTAATATCGCAGTTATCTCCTGTGGCCAGGATCGATAGCGATAAGCCCTCAAATGTTTTTCTTTGGGCACTCAAAAGTAAAACACTCACGAACATTATATTCTGTTGAATATTTTGGAAATTCTAATCAAAACCTTCATGCATTGTCCATCGCAAAAACTATTAACATCCTTCATCAAATAATAAATCTCGTATACCTTATTTTTCATCCGCAGGTAATTAATGTAATTACACTACAAAAAGTGAGGATGCACTCCATGCTAACTGCCAAGTCATAAAGTTGGGAACACATGGTTCGATCAACGGCAAATATTAAAATTAAATATTAAATAATATGTAGTTAACAGCATCTTAAATTGCACCAAAAGCACCCTCTATGCTTTATTCCTATGAAACATTATTATAAATACTGTAGCACTGTAAAGGTGCATGAATTTCGTATTTACTTATCTAAAACGACAGCATTTTGATTTGGGTCCAATGAAGAACACTCTAAAGGTAGGCCACTACATCAAGGGAGTGAAATTATAGGCACACTTTGAGAAGAGACTATAGTATATGCGTTGAGTAAAGGCTATTGCTCTTCCGAGGCGATTTGAAAATCCTCCCACGTTACAAGAATAATCTATCAAGATATCACATTTCTAAACGCTTACCCCTTTAATGGGCAGACACTAATTTCACTGTGTCTTCTATGATGAATTGAACAAATTTTAAGTCAAAATGTAACCTCTGAAAGTTCGAAGAACGTGGAATAGCTGGTAAATTTACAGCATTCTTAAAAAAAATGGAATGAACTTGATATCAATCTCAAAGACAAGTCTCAGGACAGGCGGCACAAGTGTGAAAGAGGCGGTCTCTTGAAATACTTATGATTTCTCCGCTTGATTGCAACCAGAAACCACTCCTAAATCTCCTTGGGCGTGAAAGCCATCGAAACGCCTGGGGAATTCGAAATATTTTCCAAAAATAATCATCTCTCCCGACAAGCCTTCGGATATCGATTAGTTCCTCTTGCACCTCGGGTGAGAAAGCGTACAATAATATACGGCTTATAAAGTATAGGTGGATAAATATCATTTATTAGACCAGTGTGACTAACGGGAACCACGTGTCAAATAGCATACGTGATCCGCAAGAGACTTCGTGGTAGCTCCGAAATTGCCGCATTCCTCATCACAAGAACTTCTCTCCTTATTTCCAATCCGATTATGATCCTTTGAAAAATATCTCGAGAGGCTCAAACGTCATCTCTCGCGTTCCTCTAATTTATCGCGAGATAATTTCGTGAGTAACTTGTAGTCCGCTCCCAAAAAGATCCTCCATCCCATCGCTCGTTTCTCTCACACCCCCCCCCTCCCAATCTCCACTTCCGTTTCATTATTTTTTTTGTTTATTCACTTGGTATTTTGTTCTCTACGCTTTTTGTTCCGAGAGTTCCATTTCGGAAAGGATCTTCTTTCTCTACCCAACCCTCGTCGGCCACCCTCGTTGAAATTGAATTTATTGCGGTACATAAATACCGCTAACGGCTCCGTGGTCATCATCCCCCGAGGGGCGAGGGCATCCTCGCTGCTGCGTGGATCCCTGTCCGCTCCCCCTGCCCCACCGAAATCAAATACGAAATATCTCTCTCTTTCTCCCCCCACCTTTCCCCCCTCCTCCCCCCCGGGGAGGAAGATCGCACGGGTGAGCGAAGAGTGAGTGAACGGAGGGGATGAGAGGACTCTGATCGTTTTGTGTTTCCTCCGCTCGTCACGGAAAAACGAAAGTTCCGTTGATCCCAAACACTCGGCGGGATAACGGTCCTCGGGAACTCCGACGAAGACGGAGAGACGAAGGGAGAGTGTGCGTGTGAGCGAGAGAGTGCGAGATGATCTCGACATCTCAATAATCTCCTCCACCATCCCCCGGCCGACCCCACACTCCACCCCCAGCTGAATAATCTCCAATCATGGCGATTCCCTCCATCCCCATTGCATCCACCCTCTTCCTCATTCCCACTCCGACGGCGGCTTCGTTTTGCACCCGATCCGAGAAATGTTAAACCTATAATTTTCACTCCCCTTCCTCCAAGCCACACCCCCTCGGTTCACCCCCCCACCTAACTAGGATAGCCCACCAGTATCACCACTACTAGACCGCCCCGTCCCCCCCCCACATCCCCCGACAGAAAGAACGAAGCCGACCCCATCCGCTCCAAACCCACACTAAAGGCCATCAGCGCTGGATTCCCGCGTTCGATTTTAGCCTCGTTGAGGCAAATTACGCCGTTGTGTGGGGGCTTGAGATAGCAATGCCTTCTTACCATCCCGAGTGATAGGTGCGATTGTGGCTCTCAAGGGAGCCCCTTAAAGAGAGAAAGAGAGAGAAAGAGATCGGCGAGTGGCGATAGGGTCTGATTAATCGACGGATAATAATCACGAGTGGCTCTCTCATCTCAATGCACGCCCCTTTGATCGCTCTCCCGCCCTCCCACTTCACTACCCCCTCCCTCTGCCTCACCACTCAATCGACTGTCTCGGCGTCCACTGTCCGCCCCGCAATCCTTCAACATCGGCAGGCGGGTGGAGGGGGAATGGGGAGGCCTCGGCTGACGCTTCTGGATCACGAGTTGATCCAGTGCTGAATGCTCGAGTGACCATTCGCGCTCTAACGCGCAGGGCGGGACGCGAGAAGCGAGCCCTTCGTATGTCCCGTAATTTTCATCAACCCGTCATAACAACTACTTTAAGTACCTCGTAGGGTACCGGAAGTATATGAATATATACGACGGATAATCGTAATTCTAACAATTTCAATCCTGGCTTCGATCAGTTCTCTGTGTGCCTTCCAGAATAATCCCTTGACTTCGAACTCTCCCTTACCTCTTTAATTATTGTAGTTTCTGCTTGTATCTCTAAATGAATTAAGAAAGCTCTGGACACCTATTATCCGCGAAATCAACCTTCCCTGGAGCCCGAAATAGTACTTGCACTTAGAACTCATGCATGGAAAGTGCATTCTCCACTGATAAGTTTCTGCGGATTCACTTTAAAGAATTCTCGCGATTCTAACATCCAAAACTTTATCTTTGATACATTTTCAATTAACTTTCTGCGGCTTTCCAATGGGTATTTTCTTTTAAACTTTGAGGTGCAACTATTCTACATCGATTTCTATGGAATTTCTGCGCCCTATTTTTTTAACAATTATTATTATATCTTTAAATTTCTTATGAATGCAATGTATTTTTCCACGAATTCAACAATGTTTCACCGTAAAAATGTTTCTCAAGCGTGCTTCCGTAAGTACCGGCATTCGAAAAACAATAGGCGCAAAAACTCCCGATTTCTGGACCATAATTTTCTCTTTAAAGAATCTGTTGACTAAAGACAAATATGCATCAATTCAAGCATTAGACTTCATGCCATTCGGAAGGCGAAACATCTATGCAAAGTGATTTTGTATTTTCTTTAATTCATCGTCACACTTTCTCTATCCGGCGATTGTTACTTATTTTTGACACCTGAATCCTAGAGATTTTTACAAAATGTTTGATTTTCAGCGGGTAGCCTAGAAATTTAAACACTTAATTTATCGTAGTGCATTAAAATATCCACATATTTTTAGTTACGCTTCTGTCATAGGCCATATAGTTACTTATACACATAAATTAAATAGTTAAAATCATCTAATAAATTCTTATGGGGGATAAAAAAGAAAAGAAAATCATGAAAAATTCAGTCTTACCCAACTGGAATGTGAATTCTACGGCTAATTCCTTTTAATTCCTTCGAAATCACTTGAGATGAAAATGATACCAACAAAGGATTGCAAAAATAATGCCAACTCACCAGACTTGCTCGTAAACTGCAGGCAAACATCACTCGCAATCGATACGTATTAAACCGGCTTTCCCCGCATTACCCGGAAGAGAAGAAAATCGATCCGAAAGTGACCGAAAATAATGGTGGTTGTCACGACGCATCGCTATCAATCTCACACATCGAAAATCTGTTCCCTTTTCTCAAAGGTATGTAAAAGTCAATTCAAAAGTCCTCCTCAATCTCTGGTAAGAATTAAGTGTAATCAGCATAAAGCATTCTGAATCATAATCAGTAAACTTGAGACTGGATAACCGTTAGTCAAACGTATTATGGTCTGAAAAGTTTCCGACCTCACAAAGAAACAAGACATTTTTTCTGAGGTCGGGAACTTTCCAGACCACCCTCGAGTATGTGTGTATGTATATATATATATATATATATATATATATATATATATATATATATATATATATATATATATGTGTGTGTATATATATATGTATATATATATATGTATATATATATATATATATATATATATATATATATATAGATAAAGACGGAGCAGAATTCCGTCGAAATGATCAAGGAATAACGTGTGAGTGATCTATTTACGTGTTTCTATATTGTTTGTTGCTGTCCAATTTATTATTCAACACTTCCGTGTTTAGTAGACGAAATCATCTATGTATATATATATATATATATATATATATATATATATATATATATATATATAACCTGTACATGTCTCAGACTGCTCAGGTACGAGTGGGAAACGGGGAGTCAGGATGGGCAGTGTTAGGAAGGGGTGTAAGGCAGGGTTGCCCATTATCACCGTTGCTGTTCAACCTGCATGCAGAGGAAATGATCAAAGAGGCATGGGGAGAACTGGAGGTAGGAATGAAAGTGGGCGGGGAATTCGTAAAATCAGTTAGGTTTGCTGATGACCAAGCTTTAGTTTGTCAGTCAGCCAAGGGGCTGCAAGCTTTGCTGAGTGAATTGGAAATTCAGTGCGACAGGTATGGGATGAGAATCAATATTAATAAAACAAAGGTTATGCGATTTTCTAGAAAGAAAAAGGCCAAGCTTAACATTAAAATAGGAGGGCAAAAACTAGAGCAGGTAGAACAGTTTACGTATCTCGGTAGTGTTTTGGACCAACATGGTCAAAGTAATAGGGACATAAGGAGAAGAATTGCACTAGGCAAAGAGGCTTTCACAAGGAGGAGGGAGTTGATGACAGGGACTTTGAGTAAGGATGTTAAGAAAAGACTCGTAAAAACTTTGATATGGAGCGTAGCTATGTACGGCGCGGAAACGTGGTCATTGAAGCAGGAGGATAGACGTAGACTGGAGGCTTTTGAAATGTGGGTGTGGAGAAGAATGGAGAAGGTGAAATGGACAGAGAAGAAAACAAATGAGGAAGTACTTGGTATGGTGGGCGAAGAGAGGGGTTTGTTGGGAGCAATCCTATGGAGGCAGGAAAAGTGGATGAAGGGGGTGTTGACCGGCAGTGGGATGTTGAAAACTGTGATAGAGGGTAGAATGTTGGGCAAAAGAGGAAAGGGAAGGAACAGGATAGGGATGTTGGACGGGATGAAGGGAGGAAGAAAGTACTCAGAGATGAAGAGGGACCTGATATAGAGTAGGATGATGGATTTTGTGTTTTGTTAGGAGTAATAAAATATTTGTTTGGTAGTTGTGTCCATCCAAAAACCTACCTTAACCGGTAGATTACCTTTAAAAAAAAAAAAATTTATATATATATATATATATATATATATATATATGAAAATTCGACATGTATATATGTGTGTGCGTGGGTCGCGGTAGACCAGGGGGTAGAGCGTTGGACTGCTGACCGGAGGACGTCGTAGCTTAGTACTGGGTGAACTCTATCATCACCCACCAAACCGATCTAGAGTTGATTACTGTATTAATGGTTATACATATATGGTTCTATGGTTATATTTAAGTACTACTGTTTCTTCTGAGGAAGACGTTAAATTCCGTCGAAATTATTTAGAAATAACGTGTGAGTGTTCTTTTTATGTGTTCTTTTATTGTTTTGTTGCCAAGTTGTGCATTGTGTTGTCCAAGTTTCTTATTCAACCCTTCCGTGTTACATGGAAGAAATTATCTTGTATATAGGTATATATATATATATATATATATACACATATATATACATATATATATATATACATATATATATATTTATTTATTTATATTTATATATACATATATATACTCATTCAGATAGAAATAGATATAAGGAAAAGGAGTAAGAACACATATAAAGGACGAACACAATAGAATATATATATGCAGTATACAAATATTCTAAGATAAACATATTTATATACATATATTTATCATATGAAATTCTGCTTTATATTGCATCGAAAAAAAGTAGACTAACTGAAAGGAAAATAATCCTCAATATTAATTCACGTGTTTTTAGCAATTTTACTTTCGACGCTGCAATCAATCTTTCAGTTGCAAATCTTGTACATAGCCTTTCACTGGGTCTGCTTTGACGTTTGGAAAAAATACAAATGCCCGATACGGCCATGGATATGGCCAGGCTATATTTTACAGCGCTCATCCTCAGCGCTCCCGCCAATCGCAAACCGTTTTCCACCGACATGACCAATCGAGACCGAGTCAACATCTCAGTTGGCCCTTGGTTCGACACGGTACATCGCTCAGCTCCGCGAGAAAACTGCAGATGAGCGATAGAACACAGCTTCGGGAGAGAATAAGAGACCATTTTTTTCGGAAGAATGTCCTTTCCCCCTCCAGGTGAGATGAAAGTTGCGATGCCCTCACCGTAATTCGCGGGCGCGCTTTTCCACTCGAAGAAAAGCGATCGATCCGCTGACTTTGATTGCTTCCCGCCGGAAACAACCACCGTCAATGCCCCTCCCACCTCAACATGCGCATCTCAAAACTCTCCCCTCCCCCCCTTCCACATTCTAAAACGCCTGCGAATCACGCTGAGGGGCCGTTTCAACGAAAACGGGCCCTTCCCAGTTTTTCGCCACCCTGAAAGGCGTCCGACTTCGCCCAGAAGAGACCACCGCGGAGTCAGGACACAGCGTGAGTTGAGGGTTTCGCGGTTGGCAAGGATGGCGAGCGCTAAGGAAGGAGGAAGGGGGGAAACCGCTCAAGTCAGTAATAAAAAGCGGAGTGAGAGCAAAAAGAAAAAGGTACAAAGGGATTGCCATTCTCTTGGAAAGCCAATATTTTTGAGCGATAAATTGCGCGGTGTAGAGGGAGGAATCTGAGATGCAGATCGCCTTTTACTGCAAGGTCCGCCCCAAGAAAGCGTTGTAATCACGCGCTTTGCGCTTTTCTGCGATCCGATTGCGGGTCGAGATTGGATCGAACAATCTGGAGGCTCTCCCCTAAACGTCTCGATAATGGAGGCGAAAGGGAGGGTTTAAAAACGGTGTGCGCTTCGAAGCGGCAAAAGGGAGGACCAATTTCAACAGGAAAAGCGCTCGGGTAATCATAAAGTGGGTTTTCAGATCATTCTTGGAGAAAAAAATGCAAGAGACAGAGAGCATTTAGAGGGGGAGCTGCGGGGTCACCGAGAAGGGGTCGAAGTGCGATACATCGACGAATCAGACGACGAACCGAAAATCAGGCTTCTTCCGTCAAAGGTTGTGAACCGAACGAAACTGAAAGACAGGATAGAAGTGAGTTTTCCCGCAATGCACTTGCTGAGATTTTTTAATCAACGTGATGCAGTAAATAGGGCTTTTAGATAGGGAACATAACTATATTTAGAAATTTGGCAGTGGAATAGGACGTCAAAAGTGAAAGTGATGTAAATAAAATAAATTAAGTGCTAAACATTACGTGATAGGGGAGAAGGTCGTTGGTAAGTCACATGAAAATAGGAAAAGTATATGCATGAAAGATTGAATGAAAATCGCGTATTTGAACACGGTATTTGAGGGGAGATTGGGTAGGCGATGTGGAGGAAGGAGGAAATGAGGTTTTTTGCACAGCGTGAGGGGAGGTAGAGAGTATAAAGTACTGCTAAAAATGGTCCGTTGTAATGTGGGATGTTCAAATGTTTAGTGTGGTGCTAAGCGAGGCTTAGAAGTATACTAGTGGTTGGTCTCTCTCTCCATCACAAAAGCCCTTAACCGATAGACTACCAGCAATAATAAAGAAGACTACCAAAAATAATGATAATGAGAGACATATAGTATGGCAGGTTAGTCCCTTCTCATGGACATGAAGAAACTATCCTGCGTGGTTAATTATAGAGCTATAATAGAACATTTTTCAGTATCGTTTGATATTATTTTTTAGAATGCACGCAATTCATTTATCTATATATTGTGTTACTTCGGGCCCTAAAACCCATTGCTTTCGTAATTTTACATTATGAAACTATAACTCCTTACCTCTGAGTTAAATGTGAACGCGATTTATTGGCAGGCTTCTACCAGGAAATAGAGATCAAAGCGAACTAAAAAAGGCAATTGAGTGTAACAAGCCTAACCACGTTTCTACTCAAAGAAGTAAGGAACGCTATTCCTCGAGAAATAACATAAAAGTTTGGAATACTCATCCAATGAAAGAATACGTTGTCTAGAAGAGGAAAACTGTCGCTCGCAGACAACTGTGTACTGCATTTAATGCATGCAACCACGACAGCTTTCCATCGAACTATTTCTCGTTACAACTAAATGACGTATCTGAAAAAATCCTTCAAAATGGAATTCAATTCTGTTATAAAATAACTGTTTCGAAAAGCTTTGGAAGTTTCATCTCATAATTCCGTTAGTTATTAATGGCTGTCGACAGCTCCGTGCATTTCCTGCATCCGTCATCGATTAATATTCTTTCACGAGAAACTGGCTCGATATATTTGCAGATGATCTCAGAAATATTCATCGGTCATTCGATCGCTGATTCGTTATTCCGGGAGCTTAATTTTCGCAGCCGCCTAACTTTCTCGTTTGAAGCAGAGCGAATGACTTTCACTGCGGTTCATTGATCAGTGGGGCTCATAAAACAGATGGCTTCATCCAAGTGCCAGTGATAAATTCGTGCAGACATTTTGATGATTAAAACCCGGGTTACAAGCTATTTGTGCCCTCTTTTAATTAAAATACCATTAAGCTCCAGCTTCAATCGTTTGAAGGAGACATTGGTTAATGGGAAGACCTACAAGTCGTTCAAATTTTAACTCTAGTCATAAATGCCTCCATAAACCCATTTCGTTAAAAGGGTTTTGGATTTGAATTTTTATAAACTTACTGTGGCACACTAAAGGCTCATTAAAGTTTCTTTTAAATGGCTTCGGTTGTCAGTGTCGACGGAGTAAACATAAGGTGGGAAAAATTTATTTGAAAACGTAAATTCAATAACTCTCCCAACAAAAGACCGTACATAGGGCGTATCACCACTGAAGATGAATTAAGCTGGAGCCATTATTTACATTATCAATTAAACCTGTAATTAACTCGAGAGCATAGATGATTCAAATATAGATAAATACCGTCAGGAGACGCGGAAGTTTTATTGACATGCAATCAAACTTTCACAGTTAATCAAATGTATAAGAAATTACATTGGCAGGGATAAAGATAAGACGATAAGTTTTGCGTAAGATGTTATGATTTTTGCTTTCGAATTTTCTCTTAGTTAAATGTGTCTTTTTCCAAAGGTTAAACCTTAGAGTGTTATTCTAAGGGTGCAAAGATGGTTATACCTTCCCTTTAAAAAAAAAGCAAATAATGTGGATCCTATCTTGCCTCTCCTTATACTCTTCAACTACTCGTGAAGACCGGTCTAATTAAGTACTTGCATATTAATTACTTCCACACTAAAAAACATGAAATAGCCCAGCATAAAAACATCTTAAAAATATACGGGTTTTTTCATTCATTTCACCTGTCTACGGTCAAATACGTCAAGTGAGGCTTGTTAGGTCGTCAATATTTTCTCTTTAAAAAGAGCTACATTTGCACTAATTCATTAAAACCTAAACCTTATTTTCCAAAAAGAGCTTCAGAATCCACTTCCGCCTCTGGAAAACCTGTTTGGAGAATTACTATGTTTAAAGATTCCATTTGTAATTAATACGAATGTCATTAAGAAAATACGTTCGGGTGTCGCGTCGATACTTCGCTTTCGTTTCTCTAATTCCTTCCTTTAAATTAAATGTGAACTTTCTGTGCACAAAAATTGTCTCTTCCAAAGTTTTATTTCATTCGGAGCGATGTAAAAACTTTTATCTAAGCTTTCCAATTACCACAGTTCCTGTCCAAAAAAGAAAACTTTTTTTATGTTTCCTATAAATAAAAATACATAATTGGTTCTTACTCTCAGTCTTGGATGAAAAATGGGCCTTTACTCAGCCGGAGAGATTTAATTAGTTAATGAGATTTAATTGGACTATGTCGAAATACCGACTAAAAAATGAAATATTCCCACCATGAACTTTGTGATTAGGTTATCATTCGTACTTAGGGGTTATGGTTCGCACTTTGAGAAAGACGCCGGAAGTTTCCCAAGACTGCAGCTGTAGACTGATGATCTCAATTTTATCTAAGGCTTCAGCGCACGGGATAATATTTCGGTCGGAGAAAATGCGTTCCTACGACCGCAGTGCGTCCAAACCTATCGGTCGTTTCACCTCATTCCGAATGCACCCCTCGTCCCATCATGACGCGCCTTCCACGTAGGGGGCGAAAAAAGTGACCAAAGGAAGTGATGAAAACGAAAAGCCGAAGGTAAGTGGCGTCTCCCCACCCCGCATTCCACTCGATCGCTTCGAATCAGAGCGAATGACTGAATTCCGCGGCGACCAGTGCCCGTCGTCGGGCGCGGTTGTTTCCTCAGACTCCTTGAAGTCCCTTTCGACCACCCGGCACGTCCTCTTCCATCCACTGCCCGCTTCCATCGCTTTACTCTCAAATCCCATCACCCAGTCTCCCGTTCCGACTAAGCCATTACTTATTTTCATAATTTTTCCAATGCTTTGGGAGCTGGTGGAAGTCAGACCTAATTCCTACTACCTAGCCGGACCTAAGCCTTTCTTGCTTCTGCAGTATCTCTTACCGCGTTGTAATGCAGTTCGTGAATTTCAGGGTTCATCATAATATGAGGGAGAATTTCGGAATGATCTCCAAACTTAAGCAATAATTTGGTCGATGTTCGCTGGGGTGGAGATAGCACTAATGCTCCGTCTGTTTCTTTTGATTTCAAGTCGTTCCGTTGCACTTCCGATATCTAATTAAATCAACAAAAACGAACTAATGTAATTAAATCTGTTTATTCAATCCGTGGAATATGAGATTCTATTTCTTTTCAAATCGTCCTTTTTTCTGGACATAATAAAACCTGACGATGACCCACTTCAGTGTGTTTCACTTTCGTTCAAAGTTTGTTTCCCAGTGCTCCAGACGTGAAGTATTGATCGTTAAGACGACGGCTGTTCATTGGTGAACGGGAGAGCAAATCCTATATTCCACCATGCAATCAATCTGAAATTTCTGAGAGTAGTTTTACAGGGATACGCATATTAATGGCTTGATTTAATTCATTGAAATAAATTTTAATTAATCAATGACAGAATTCCTTTGAAAATCGAAAGTCATTTATTCGCTCTCCATCATTTTGCAAAGGTCACATATTTCCGAGACTAAATGTTATTGCTCGAAAGCAGTATGTTCTTCAAAGTAATACTTCCATTTTTCAGTACGCTGGAATCGAATGACGACGAATTCGAAGCTTTCGTTTTAACTTACGTAAATTTTTACATTCACAGAACACCCTTTTACATAAATAGACCAAGTCATTCCCGTTTCATCTAGGCATCATTTCTTCCAAAAATCTTTCAGTTTTCCACGAGATAGTAAAGAGACGAATAGAATAAAGAATTAAAATCTTAATAAAGAACTTGACACATGAAACACAGAGTGCACGAATGGCTACCCAGAATACATACGTACTTGACAAACACCTTAGGGAGAAACGAATGCAAGTGGGTTACATATTGAATTATGTTATAAGACTACATCCAAGACCGACTGGAAAGCGCGGTGGGTCAAAATGACCTTCTTTGAATCAACTTCGACAAATATTAATTAACCCTTTCGCAGAGATTCTTTTAAATTGGCGCTTTATAATAACAACAATTATTTTAGTCCGAGTAATACTAAGTTGAAGAGGGGTTTATAGTAGGATGCTGGAAGTGATTAGATTAGGATGTTGGCTTGCGTTTTGCGAGGAGAGACAATGGAATTGTTGCTGTACCGTGTGGTAGATTGTGTCCATCAAATACCTACCTTAATCGGTATATTACCAATAATAATAATATTAATAATGACAAAAGCCATGGTTATCTTCTGTGCAAGGGCTAGAGCAAGAGGATTTTTTAAAAAAATCAAGAATATTCAAGCTCATTTGTATACCATACTCACTGCAATGAAAATCAAAAGTAATTTATTCGCTCTCCATCATTGTGCAAAGGTCACATATTTCCGAGACTAAATTTTATTGCTCGAAACCAGTATGTTCTTCAAAGTTATACTTCTATTTTTCAGTACAGAAAATCAGGCAGAAACTTCATTCATGCAATGGGCATTTAAAGAAGACCTATGCTTAGATTCTTAGACTGACAGTTGGAAAAATTTCACTTTTAAAAACATTTAATTTAGTCTGGGCTTTGGAGTGACTTCACGCCCACCTCCCTTCACTCGAAAAGGCGCGCGTCTCAACAGCCTAGAGAAATCGGAGAGCATCATCATAGACGGGCAAAAGCATGGAAATTTGACGAATGGCATCCTTTTTCCTCATCGCTCCCCTCTCCTTAACATCCCACTCTGTTTCCTCACTCGCTGTTCCCCCGTCTCCTCACCTGAATTACCTATTTCTCCGCCCCATCACACCAACCCCCATCGCATCCATTTCTCGCACGATTTTGAGCAGCTCAGATTCCGGCTACCACACAATTAACCAGATGGTGCCAAAACGGGCGAAAAAACTTGTACTCTTCTTTTATTTTATGATCTGTGATTTCCAACATAGTTTAGTGACATTCTTCAATACTCCATTGCCACTCATCATTGAATTTTGAATGAGTGAGTGCGCTGCTGTGGGTGTAATTTGCCATATTGTTGTTTTACATTTGGCATTGTTCCTTTTTATGGCTGGTGACCTATTACCCCGCAAGCCGCCACACGCCCTTGCGGCGGCTTGCGGGGTAATATGTAGATGTAGATGAATTTCTCCCAGCATCATCCACTTGTCATTTCTAGTAACTCTCAATTTATTTCCATGTCCGTCTATATTATTTTATTCCATTCTTCCCTTACTCATGTCTCAAAAGACTTAGATAAACTTTTCTCCTACTTTCTGTCAACTTTTAAGTTTTGAAAGTAACAAACTGAGGCTCCATTTCATAGCTTTCACAATTGTTTCTTCATCTATTAAACTAAGATATATTGCAATTTGCCTACCTTATCCTTGTTATCACATCTAAACTCATTTTATTATTTCGATGCACTAACTACTTGCTCTTGTTTTCGCCCAAAATATGGCATTTTCTTCCACTCTCATTGGAAGTCGGCAATTTAAAGAAAACGAAATGATTTCATTGATGAAAAATTCTCAACCTAAGGCATGAAAAGGCGGAAATTTCTTCGATGAGCGAAACAAGCATCAAAATGCCTCATCTCCATGGCTTTTATTTTTTTCACGGTCCCTAGCCATCAAAAATCCATCTGGCAGGCCAGAAATTATCGGCAGTCGTCGAGCATTCATTAAAAAGGAGAAGAAACGTCGTGAGAGAATGCTTGAAAAGGGAACCAACGCTGAGAGTTCCCTCCTCCGCATTAATTCTCTCTCTTTGGAATCGGGTGCCGGCGACCGAAGCAAAAGAACGAATAAGACGGGCGACACGCGAGCCACCTGAGAGCTCACGCAAGCGTTCGTGTCGGTGGGCGAAAAAATGATACTTACTCCGAGCAAAACGGTCATATGTTTGCCAATTTTCCCATTTTGAAAAGCAGTGGACACTCGGACCACCTGGAGGCAAAACGCCGCCGTCCGACCTGAAATGCTTACCGAATCTCTACTCCGTACCAATCCATAAGCAAGCATGGAGTCAGGGCTTCCTCTTATTTAAGGACAATACTTCGTAATAACGAAATTAAAGAAAAGATGAAATTTTGAGATATTTAGGAAACGAAATCAACTGATCACTCGGTATCTTCCCACGCAAATTAATTCCGAAAGAGGTTTCAGCAATTTCAGCTCCACTTCCTAAGAAAGTAAACTACTCCCACCATCTGCACGATGCCTTGTCTTTAGGATAATTACTAAGGACCATGATTACGTATTTTATGAACTAATCCATATATACATTGTAAAATTTATAATATATTTTATAGTTAATTTTTATAAACAAATGTATATGTTAAATAGATTTTCGAAACGTTTTAAAAGATACCCTATCTAGAGAATTAAAAAATCGTCAATAAAGACTCCATATGATCCATTAAAATTCACAATAAACCATGCAGAAAATACACGCATGTATGGGAGGAAATGTTCCATAGACAAACAGAAAATATTCAAGATTTCAACCAAACAGTTTAGAAATGCCTGTGTCAGCTCGTCAAAAGGAATATTAGATTTCTCCTTTCAATGAAATTTCCTTTTGCACAATCTACTGCATTTGATCTCCAAGGTGTCATCTTCTCCGAGGATCTAAATGAGATCTAAGTTCGTAAGTATTAGCATTTTGATAAATTTAAGGGATTAAAGCGCATATGTTAGTGGGATTAAAAACTTACGTGGTATAAATTGCATTGACTTTTTCCCAACGACATCTGGTCAAGCTAATTTAAAAAAATTAAGCAGGCGTAAACTACAAAAAAGTGAAGCTGTGAAAAATGCCTCCTAAATTATTCTGAAAAGCGTATTCCAAATATCATATCAATTACGAAACGTAATAACATACCGCCATTGGTCAATTAGTACCACTTGGTGTTGCTGCAACCATTACCAATAGTTAAATGGCATTATTCCAGAATTGAGAACATTATTTTCATGCAGTGATCTTTATTACACTTTCGTATCAAAATCATTCGAATTTCGATACACTACGCGGCTCTCCGGAATGCGCCACAAAATAATTAAATGCACAGTCGCGTAAGGAAGTGTTCTTATCCACAGTTCTCCTCGCACTTTTCTTTGCGTGATAATGTCTTCGTCTTTGTGCGGCTCCCCAGGAACTTATGTACGCTGAGATGGTAATTCATGGAATTACCCACCTGCAGGAAGTGCTTCAACTTTCTTTCTCTCCCACCTCTCTCTCTCTCTCTGTCTCTCCCACACCTCATTATGTCCTGGTAGCGTTTTCCCACTTCCTCCGTCTCCACTTTTTTCCTCCCCTCTCCGGTGGGGTGTGCTGGGTCGAAGGGGGGAGGTGGGGGCGTGGCGAGAGAGAGGCACAGGGGCATTCTGCGGTGGGGCTCCACGAGCGAGTGGTAATGAAATGCTGCCCCCCCCCCCTCGAAAACCGTGCGTTGGGAGGGACGCCATGTGGGGAGAGCGATAAAAATGAAGGGGATAGGAGACAAGAAAATTTAAAAAAAAAATAAAGATAAGAGAGAAAAATCCGGGAGGTCATCCTGCCGCGAGCGCGCCCGTGTCTCGAACGCGGTTTTGCGGTCTGAGGCGACTGACTGGCTGGCTGACTCTCACTCTCTCTTCTCTCACTCTTTCTCTCGCCTCTTCTCCCTGTCCTTAAGAACGGTGATCGGATAAAGCGAACACTACCAGTGAGAAAGAGAGAGTGAGAGAGTGATTCCAATAGAAAGCCCGCAGACACCGCTAAGAGTCAGCGAAACCAAAAATCTCTACACAATGGCAAATCGAGACCATCAACTCTTTAGAATGTCAACCGACAATTTAACGCAGCTTGTATCCCTCATCTCAGCTTCAGACGCGAAGATTTGGAATCGGCGACAGCGAATTGCCCTCGGTGGATGATGATAAGAACGTAAGCAGGTATATATTTGACTTGAAAAGAACAAATACGTGAAATATTACAATAAAATATCCCGTCATTTTATATTATTTTCACTGTAGTATCGAACGCCTTAAGACTTCACAAAATACATGCACAATCATGTATAAATACAAAAAAGCCTTGTACGTCGCGCTGGAGCTGTCTTGGACATCTTCCCGAACGAAATCTTTTAAGACAAACGTCCATGATGAAACGGTCTTTGGAGGCGAGATTGTATGTAGATCTGTAATATTGCTGATTAAATTGTGACATGATTATGCACAACGTGATATTTCGTCCTTATTTCAAAAAGACTTCAAAGACGACAGTTGCGTTTTTTTCTAGGACTCTAGTATAAGATGAGATCTGGATGCGATGTTTACAATAGAACTATTTAATGTGGTCAATTATTTAATGCGTGTTAACACTGCGGAAAAATGTTGCACAATTACCTATAATTCTTTTATGTCTATGTAAAAAGGATATGATAAATAAGAGTTCAGGTATTATTACAAACACTCTCATGGCACATTTGTTTACAACCCAATTCGTAAATAAGTAGGTCGGATTAGTTCAATTATCTATAAAGTTAAGAGATATGTGTGTATGCAGTTAACAATAACTTTGTGCAATATAATTCCAGGCGTTACAAGGCGCAGTCACGAGGAAAGCCTAAGGAAGGCTCATTCAAGAAGAGATAACCTAATTCGCACTTCCTGAGGTAGTCAGATTTCACCGAGGAATGGCGGAGGAAGGCCAAGGATGAATTACGTGAAGTCCAAGGAGAAATGAAATGATTAGCAGGGAACAAGGTTGTTAGGAGAGCTACAAAAAAACTAACAATGGACTTGAAAGACAATAATGAGAAACGTTGAGATCCATATCTTCTTTGATTCCAATATACACTTGTGGTCTTACATTTTAATAAATTCTTTTGAAATGAACCTATGTTGGATTTTCAAACTAAGCGCAGGCTGCATGGAGTCAAAAACGATGCATGTAATGTAAAAGTTCTACGCTTAAACTCTGAGCCCCATTAACTATTGGTATAATATGTTATTTCCCCTATCGCACTTGAAGAAATGGGACAAATCCATTCATCATATCTGCCAGGTTAAAAAAAATATTGAAGTCAACAATATTGAATGACCCGCAAAGACTGCTCCAGCAATCTCAAAGTCCATCTTTTCTCTCGCCGACCGATCTGCAGTGGAGACCGAGCGGAGTATTTGTATTTGTTTTTCGTATCAAGGATATTTTAGATACGCACGCCGCCTCAACCATTTGTTGTTCCCATTTTATTACTTCCACCGAACTAGCATCCAGATCGCGTGAAGTGTCGGATTGGGTTGGGAGATGATCGATGACGCTGCGGTGACGTACACCGCGCACCCGTGGCGAAGAGACAAGAATCAATCGGGATTTGAACTCCGGACGGCCACGTAGTTGCCCGCTTCCCCCCCCCCCTGCCTCGCAGAGGGCTTGTCCTGAATCACGGCTCAGCGGTTCCCGGCGACGACAATCGGAGGGTCGGCGACTGAGACGCAGTCGGAAGGAGACCCCGGAGGTAAGGAGGCGTCGGGAGGAAAGGGAGGAAACCACCACCGGCAAAGGAGAGATTGTTGCGGAAGAAAAGAAAACGAAAATCCCAACCATCGAGCCCTTTTAAGGGCGGACCGTCTCGTGTCCCGGGGATGAAGTTGACACAAAAGGCATACTAGGACGACCACGGGGAGTTTTAAGCTGGGAATAGTGCAAGAGTGCAAACGCATACGACGATGATGATGTCACTTTCACTCGCACTCCATCGAGAGAAGAGAGCGAAAAATGATTGCTGATCCTGAACCGGTTGGCGTGCTTATCGTGGCGCATTATTCTTCAAGTTCACTTAAGTATCTCGCAATATTAGTCCGTGGACGTACCTTAGTCGTAGACGAGCTGTCGCAATAGCATCTGAATCGCTCTTCGTCGACACTGAACTATATTGACAAAGGCAGAAACATGCAGAGTTTCATGTACATGTGTTTACTTAACACCATTACAGTTTTATGCACGACGTTCATCCCTTTAGGTCTTTTAATTTTTTAGAAAAACTTAACCAGCAGCAACAGAAGTAACCTATTCTCTCCATAAATTCAGGTACTAGAGCTGCGTGATTCCAAAAAATGGATTGGCAGAAATGGGTCACCTCCGGCTTTGAAATTTGCTCTCAAAAATTGATAACAATTTGAATTTGACTGGGAGGAAGGCAAAAGGTAAATTGTTAAATAGGGTTAGAGAAGTAATAATGTCAAAGGCGAATATCAAGGACATCAAAATATAATTGACCCCCTCAGAGAGTGAGAAGACTGAAAGGAGGTCAACCAGTGACATAGCTACTACTCATGTAAGAACAGAAAAAGAGAGATATATGGAAAGAATTTAGGATCAAAAGAGAATAATATAAAGTATATGAGGCAGAAGAATTCAGTAGAAGAGGAACAGGATTTTTCGTCATTTCCCCATGAATTATAGTAAATTAGCCCACATGCATTTGCAAAGTTTTACATCGTCTAAAAAGTCTCTTAGCTTACCAGAAGTCATTAAAATCCATCAATATTAACTTGTAAATGTATACCATTTGATGAATATAATTCTATTACGATAACATATAAATTTTACAGCCACCATAAAATTATGCAACATTTTTGGGCTATGTAAGCAGTGAAGAAATATATTTCATTTCAAACAAATCAGAGAGATATTATGATTACAAAACGCGAAAATCATAATTAAATACGGAATCAATAATGGCTGATGCTTTAAATCCAAATTTTTGATGAAGAGAAATGGCGTGACACACCAGCATCAGAAGACACATTTATCCTGCGAAAAAAAATAATTTTAAAAATATAAGCCATGGCCATGAATCAAATGTGTGGATCATGCCAGGATGTGGTTATTGTAAAATAAAAGGAAGAGGCTATGCAAGTATTTTATTTTTGAGAATAAAATCAAAAGAAAACCGAAAATCGTGCCAAGGTTTGAACGGAAAACCTCCAGAAAATGGGGACGAGATGAAATCAAGGGAAATTTCCAGGGTTTTGGTGTGAAAATGACAACTAAACGCGAGTAGTGAGGAGCGTGCAAAATTCAAATCACACGACCATCAAACACGCACAAGTTCAAGGAGAGCGACTCTGATATGACTTCAATGACACCAACCTTGTGTTCTGTGACCGCATGGCAATGAAACTCAAATAGCATTGATACGTTGACCACGATGGCGGCGTCGATTCAAAAAGATTTATTCACAAATCCGTGATGGTTTGCATTCATATTTATTTACATAGTAATGTTTAGTTTTATAATGGAAATAGTAATTCAACTAGTTCACTATAAGATTCATATATTCACTACCATTTACCCATTATCAATGGAATTTTACCTATTATTTTTCATGTTTTTGTCCATGAAAATCTTATAACACAAACACAGTAATCAACCCGAAGGTCGGTTTGGTATGGTGGTGATGATAGAGTTCAACCAGTGCTAAGCCCTATACGGCGTGTGAAATTCACACATCAGGGTAGGGGGGCCAATTCCTTTCCCTGTGCCAGTTATAGTTTCCCAGAAAGATCTGGTCCTGAAACGTTACATAACTTGGGATGAGCTGCAGGTTCCCAGGGAGATTTTCTTTCATTTAGCAAGAGGAAATAGTCCGCCCAATCTCTGTTAAGACAAAGAAATTATAAGAAATTCATCCAAAGATAATCCAAGAAATAATAATTCTTAGATGCCTCTCTATTTTCTTGAACCGCTTTATGGAAATCTAATGCTTTAGGTAATTTTGAAACCGCAATATCCCTAATAAGTTAGTTGAGAAGATTATAATGAATTATTAGTGTTTCATGGTACTTACTTGTATACTACGAGTATAACTTCAGATAAAACTGGCGCAATTTGGATATTTATTTAAGTAAAATATCTGGATAACCTTCTCTTTCTCAGTGCCTATGTTATTTTTGAAAAATAAGAATGTCCCTGATACAACGACTGCAAAAATGGGGAAAGTAACCCATTGACTATATTTAAAGAACTCTTATAACCTTGTCTTCCAGGAATCCTAATCCTGTAATTTTTAACACATTATTTTCTTACATGGTCTAACTTTTATAGAGCAGTACCAACCTAAACAGTGAAAGAGGCACTGATCTAGCAATCTTTGGGCATATAAAATTATATATACATGTTTATGTATATATGGATATATATATATATATATATATATATATATATATATATATATATATATATATGTATAAAAGATAAAATATATATAGGAGCTCTAAAGTTAATCATTAGTTAAATTCTAAGAACTTCGGAAGGTGTCGCGACATTGACTTTTGACTAAGTCATCCACTAATATGTATTATAATGCACAAATGTCAGTATAAAAATCATTCGTTTTGACCAGTATTCGAACCCAAATTCCTCGATGTCCGGCCGAGTGTTTTAGGAAGTTAAGCTACTGAGGCGTCCTCTTACACTTCGAAATTTTTAAAATAGCTTAACTAACTAAAACACTCGGCCAGGCATCGAAGAATCCGCGTTCGAATCCTGATTAAGGCGAATGATTTTTACGCATCGAAATTTCTACATTTTAATCTTTAGTCTTCCATGCTAAGTTTTTCCTCCCGAGTCTACTCAAACGCCCCATGAAATATCACTGTGCCATAACCGAAAAATTTCCATTCTCCTCTGATTTGTGCAGGCACCTTGAAGCGCTTAAAAATAATCCAAAACTAAGCGAGCATGTGGTCGGGAATAGGATAGCTGCGGCATGGATTCCCGGCCCTGATGCAGTCACTGGGGTTGTCCTTCGCGGATTTATCCCTTGACTTGAGTTGCGTGTTCGATGCTCATGCGATTCCGACTCAAGGAATTGGCCGGATACGAACGTCAGCGTGCGCATGTCCGGAGGGTGGCGAAGGGTTGGAGCGAGGGTGGGAGAGGGTGTTGGGAGGGGCGACCTCGCCTCGATTCCCTCAACAAACCGGAGAGGGGAAGGGGGGCGCCTTAACCCTGCGTCGGCATCGGGGTAGGCCAGCCTGGCGCATGCGTCCGCCGACCTCGACAAAGCCGATCGACCCCTCCCCTCCCACTGACCTTCCCCGCGTTTCCCCACCCCCGTCGAGTGGGGTTCTTCTCCAGGGGCGCACCTCTGCCGCTCTTCGTAGCGCCTGGCGCCCTGGATGCTGTGTCTTCATTCCTGGGAGAACACCTGCAACACCTGGCGACCTTGAGTGGGTTTGGAAGGGGGACGCTGGGCTCTTGTGTCCTGCCGACCCCTTATCTTTCGGCTCTCCCAAATTACGCACCCCTCAGCCTCTTTCATTCCGAGGTTCCTTATGAATTAACTCGACGTGGATTTTTTTCCCGTCGCCGGTGTTTCCCGCCCGAAAATCCTCTCCGTCCCGCGCCGGGAAATTGGAGACAGTCGCGCACGTTGGCGCCGATCGATACTTCGACTGCGCGAGAGATAAGGGAAGGGACGCCTGCGCATCTCGGCCGTCATTTTTCTCCGACAATTTTTTTTAAATTCTACAGTCATTCAGCAGGTTATCTCCAAGCCTCCTTTAAAGTTCTATGGACTCCCAGCAACGTAATTGCAGTGGAAACGAACGTAATTATTCGCATAAATCCTCATTTAAAACCAAAATAACTGACGGAAGCCTATTTTTGGAGAAAATTTGATAATATTATGGAAACATCCATAGAAATTTGAAAGATTCTTTATTTCGAACCTCATTTCAGTCAAATGTATGAACATATCACGTTTAATTAATACATTTAATTTTGTTACAGAGTGAAACGAAAAATTGCCAGTAATCTTATTGAGAACTGCAACGTAACACGCTCATGTATAACTAGTTTCACTGGGGTTACCCTATAAATAGCTATTGATCCTTTAATACAATAAATATGAGCTGAACAAACAGATTCATTCAAAATTACCAGAAGGAAAGCAAAATTCTAAAATTCTGCCCTTTAACCGCAGCAGAAATCACAGGTAAAAAAATAAAAGTAGTTTTCACTCGGAAGGGCCTCACTCCATTAGCCAAGTATTTATTCTACACGAGTGTATAGCGTGCCCCAGTGAGGAATTTTTTAACTTAATTCCAAGACACAGAAACCCGAATCCAATACAAATAAATCATAATGCATTGAAAGGAAAAATGCATTAATTTCCAAATTGTCGCATTCTCCCGACACGATATGATTACACTCCGTTAACTCTAACCCCATCCACTTCTGATGCAATTAGTGTTGCATGATAACTTTATTTAAAATGACCTTACGTTGTACATACGTCGAAGGTCATGGGTTATAAACAAATAATGGTATAGAAGAAATTTTCATCGGGAAGAGAATTAGTTAGCAAGAAATGAAATCAGACGTCAGCTCGTAACTGAGTGAAGACAATTCAGCGGAAGGGTGTTTAACAGCGTGAAAAGTTGGATTCAGGTGCATTTCCGTCTGAAGTAAAGGTTAGAGATGATGATCACGTGAAACTCACGGGGAAGCTTATAAGTATTTATCCTACTTCTTCCTTCAGCTAATTGTCAATTTTTTGTTATAAATTTTCACGGCAGCTCTTCCAATAGTATTCAGGTCACGTGAAGTGTTTGGATTATTAGCGACCGCGATATGGTTCCTCCCGAGCTCATTCTGCACGTCCGAGTGACAAAAGAACGACTCAACGGCACTATCTTCTACGGAATGAGGAGAACGGGGAAGCGGTGAACGCGTAGGGAATGAAACTCTACCGGCTCCGCACTCGCCGAGCAAAGGATACAATCCACCCACGCCTTTCGAGGAATTCGCACTGCAGCGTCAGATTTTATGCCAAATGATTGAGGCTTGAGAGGAGTGGCCAATCGATCCCCTCCCACCCTCTCGGGATTTCATGCATGGATTAAAGTGGATTACATAGCCAAACTGAAATTTGAGTAAAATATGAAAGCCAATTATTTGAACGTGAATGCGAGATTGTGGATTAGGTTCGAGGATAGAAGTTTTCATGAAGAGATAAATTAGATTGATATTCAAGGTCTGTCTAAAAAGTAGTATGATTTATTTTTCCCGGATAGACAGACGGACGGGCGGCGGTTTCTCTGGCTGAGTTTGAGGGAGTGGTTTCTCAGGAAAGGCTGGAGGCCGGTAGCAGTCGGCTCTCAGCCTTTGCGGAGTTTGGATCGTTCGTTTGCGAAACCTCTGTAACGTGACCTCGTTATGCTCCGTCATGACCAGAATATTGGAACAGCGCTATGCCATCAAAATTTGAGTGAAACTGGGCAAAACTGGGAAAGAGAATAATTGCATGCTCAAGGCAGCTGATTGTGATCACGCCATGTGTAGAACGGGTGATTTTGTGCAACACAAGTTGTTACGGAAATGAAAAGATTTTGAAGATGCCGAACGTTCAGGACACCCTTCAACCTCAAAAAGTGATGAAAATCTTGCAAGAGTGAAGGTTGCGTTGGACATGGATTGCAGGTTAAGGGTTTGCATGGTATCTGATGTACTTGGCATTCCTAAAAGTTATGTGCATCGACTTGTGACCAAAAACATGGTCATGAGAAAGGTGTGTGCGAAGTTTGTGCCCCGAGTGCTCTCGGACGAACAAAAGGAAACTCGCACGCAGATCTGCTAAGAGCTTCCCGACCATGTGAGAGTGAGGATCCAATTTTTTTAAATATTCCCAACCAGACTTCTACCCCTTCCCCCGCCTCAAATCCATGCTGAAAAGACGTCACCGCGGCTCGGTGGAAGCGTTACAACAGGCCGTGACAAAGGAGCTTAGCAGCATTCCTGGCGCCGCCTTCTAGAAGGCTTACGAGGCGTGGAAAACCCGCTGGCAGTGGTGTGTGTGGACGCAAAAGGGTGTTACTTCGGAGAACTTTCAGTTAATGTATCAATTTTGGGGATAATTTCTTTTTCAATTGACTCAGTCCAACTACTTTTGGGAGAGACCTTGTACAAGTATATCATATACGCTCCATGAAAATAAAATGTGTCATATTTCTTCGCACAATGATAGCATAAAAATTTACAGCCAATGATATGTTACGAGCCCACGGACAAGCAAACGGTTATTTATATTCCGAGAACAAAAATTTGGAGATCCACTTCAGTATAAAAGCAGAAAAACACTGGCAACCATAACATAAAGATATTTGTAAAAATATCCAAAAGATTCAAAAAAATCGACTGTACAATATTTTTAAAAATTTCGGAAAAGCGACTTTCAGTTAAAATTGACGAACATATTGTCCCATCATTGAATGACAAATGATAAAAATATCCATCCATGATAAACCCACGAGTCTATATCCGTCAAAATTAGAAAATGAGGTTGGCAACCATGTTAATACCTTGTCCTGACAGGCCGCTTTCTTTCGTCCGGCAATAAGCCTAAGGCGCAACTCTCACAGGCACCACCGCGGGGCTAATAATTCAAATTCAGTGTTCTTCCCCGATTCCATAAACAGCCTCCTTGACCTAGACCTAAGCCTTCCAGAAAGTTGAAGAAAGTGTTCTTTCATATTGGATGCAGATGATACTCCTCTTTAAAATGAGCAGAAAGTAACCAAAGGTCAATAATGGACATGATTCGATTTGGACTTAATATTGTGTGACGCTATTTTATGAGAAACTATTCGAGATTTTGGACAAAGAGCAAAAAGTAACATAAACGAATCAATGCCCTATGTTATATCAATGCCCTAAGATTTTGATTTAAAAATTAATTTGAGAATTTCTCAACCACTACTAAATTCATTTTTGAGGATAGCACGCAATGGTGTATCGATGATGAAGATCAACTGTTTTATAGCTACATTACTGACAAAAAAATATTAGTGAACTAAATCCCTAAATAATTTTTCCTCAAACAGATTATATGTAGTTCTAGCAATTTTATGTTATTTTTGAGGCCTTATAAATATTTCAACAAATCTTTAGACAGTTGGTCTTATGATAGTCATTTAGCCCACGAAAGATGACTCCCAAAACGACATTGGATTAAAAATTGCTTTTCCAAACTAGCACTCTTAGATTTGAGGCATCTTTAGGTGTAGCTAATATACAATAAAGAAGAACAACTTTATTTAATGCTATTTTCTTCACGAAATTCAAAGTAAAATAGATAAATGTGAGCTAGATATATAGTGCTATCACAAGATAATCAGATTGCTTCGTTTTATAGATTCGCTTTTCCCTCGCTTTTGCGTTTATATCGCACAACGTTGCAAATAAATGGAGCTTGATAACCGGGCAGTCTTCGTAATAAAAGGTGGTGAGATAAAAAATGATCCACCATATTGCTCAACATGACGAGGGAAATGATCATACTCTTTCTATATAATATTACCTCGAATCCTGATGATGACCTTTAACATCAAAACCTGAGTCGTGTTCTAAATAAATTGTGCGCAATTACAAATTCAATAATTTCATTTCCATATGTTATGTAAATTCCATAAAGTTACGCCGGAAACAACATATTTCGAATCTATTTAAATACTTGGATGAATCGGGCGAACATTCCACTATCATTTCGTCCGAATGTATTACAGCGTACTGGATCTCCAGAAATAATTACGGTTTACAAACATTAAGCTTAGTGGGTCGCGCACGCATTGTGTAACTAGTCCTCGTGAATGCAAGGCATGCGTTCCGTCAGCAACATTATGAATTTCACCGCGCACACGTACGTGAGAGCAGCCAAGATGTTCAGTAAGCACGGGACAATGGAAGTGAAATGGCCATATTTTCCTCAGTAAAAGCTTATTTCTGACAGTGAAACATTTTCTATTTGAGTTTTCAAATCATTCGCTCATATAACATGACTACAAGATTTTGGCGCAAAACGACCAAAATTGATTTTTATTAAAAATTTGGCATCGAAATCAGGAATAAATAATTCAAATTCAATGTTGAAATTGCTTTTGTAAAAATCATTGAACACTTATTCGGAATAGAAACCTATGATCAATTTTTCTTAAAGCAGAACTCCATAAATGGCACGAAACAACACTCATTACAAACCGTAAGCTTTATATTCAATTTTTTTTATGCAATGTGGGGTTTTAGTGAAAGAGAAGAAATTATTTTTTCAGATTGAGAAAATATTCCCTTCAGTCTTACTTACTTCTAGTACCAGCATATAAATGATGAAGTTATGCTTACACCTGTTACAAGTGTAATACGTAGGTTGTCTCTTTCCGCTGAAAGTCTCACTTCAACTACAAAACCGAGTTATTAAAGCAGTGAGATATCTAGTGGTTCGCTCATTGAGCATGGAACGTTTCATAAAGAAAACCAAATTTGGTTTGACGTGCTGATTTTCACATTAAAATTTTCTGGCCACAATGAGGAGTGCCATGTTAATTGCATTTCAGATAACGCATTAACTCCTCCCTCCAAAACCGCCTCAACCACGGAATTAGACAATCCAAAGCAATCAATGAAATTTCAATTTCAATCAATGAAATTATTAGTGGCCCTTTACTGGAAAAAATTTTCTGTACATACTTGTATAACTATAGAGTACCAAAAATGGGTATAATAAATGGACTACATTTGATAAATCGACTCTTGTATATTTCTAGATATAGATTTCGAACTGGTGGCAAAGACTGAAGTATAATACACTCAAAACCTATACGAAAATATGAAAAACTGAAGCAAATAAATGCTCACGAAAGGAAATATATTTGTAGAGAGGAGAAATACTAAAAGGTTTTATCCCTATTTTTTATTCTTCGACTCTAATATCACCTGTAGTCTAAATAATAACTTAAACTTCTTCTCAAAAAAGTCTGCTCTCTTCATCATACGCAGAAGCTGATTTGATTTTTCACATTTCCGGCGAATTTATTCCTTAGATGTAATTATAATCGCGTGAATTACGATTCGGAACCGAAACAAATACAATTTCGCACACGGGCTACCAGCGATGCAAAATAGTCGATGGCGAAGTAGTATCTAGCTAGAAAACTCTCAAAAGGGTGGACAGCACCAACAATAGAGGGTAGTACGGAGGGAAGGAAGGGGTGATAAAGCGGATAAAGAGCAGAACAGAGTGGTGGGGAAGCGATTCCTCGTCCCGCGAAGAGGGCGATCGTGTTAGGTGGGTGGCGAGAGAGCTCGAAGGGGGGAGGGGAGAAAGAGGAGAGTGGAGAAAGTACACGCGGGAAAGGAAATGTGGGATGGGACGGATGCGAGGAAGCGTGTTTGTTCCTTCCCTTTTTATGGTCTCGCGGCTTGCCTCACGGCCGCTTTGCAATTCAATTGAGGCGTCGTCTTCGAGGGGGGGGGGGGGCAAAGAATGGGGTGGAGGAATACGCATGCGTGTAGCAATGCGCACTAAACCATTGAATGCGCCTGGTTTGACGTTAATGTTACCGACAATAAGACGTTTAGATGGCGTACGCATCAATTGAATCTCTGTGCAGTACTTGGGATCAAAGCTCGACTTTCAGGAATCGGATTTGCTTCCATGAAAGAGGTCTCTCGGGAGCAGCATTCCGCAATCCATCCATGGAATGCTGTCCATGGCAAAATTTCTCATAAGCATCACCTGTCTTTCTCCCCACTTTTCATTTATTTTGCATTTTTGAAGATGATTTTGAAAATTATCAACGTCCGCAAAACGATTCAAAAAAAATTTCTTAATTCAACTCGAACTATTGAAAAAATAACTTAAAGCCAACAAATGGGCGGCTTAAAAGCCGAGTGTGTTGATCATTCGGCTATTGATCCTAGAGCTTTGGGTACAAATCAAGATAAAACTGCAATTCAATTTATTGCATAGTAAAGCATCTTCGGAAACCGAACGGTGGCAAAGGGAAATGAACTGCTCTGCTTCCCCTGCTCTGAACGTGGCAAAAATCTCCAACTTTTTCCCCCTTGGAGGCTTAGTTCACTTTGGTCATAACTCTTTAACTATTAAAACAACCACACAGCCTACAACTGTAATTTGTGATACTCGCCATACGTGGAGGTAAATTTAATGGTGTAAATAGGTAAATATTAACCATGAAATAAGAAGAATATAATGGCATCATCAATTTTTAAGAAAGACTGCAAGCTTCATTGGAGTGATTTTACTGATATTTTTATTATTAACGTAAAAAATTCAAAAATAAAGATTCTCTTCTGAGCCATATTTTAAGAACTACTCCTCTTCCAAACTGCCCAATAAGTTCATATATATTCTTTTAATCAGGAACTTTAATTGAATAAAACAGGTCTTAATTCTAGTTCGAGCTTTATCTCATTTTTTTCACAGTTGATTTGAATATTTTCAATTAAGTCGCCAAACACGTTACCTTTAACAAAAAAACAGGAGTATCAAATGAGTGGTTAGAATCAGAGGTTGAAATTAATGACCAGGAATGAAGACACATGTAATTTAGTAAATTGCAAGAATATTCACCGCTTCATTAAATGTATGTCCAATGAAAATAAATTTTATTACTGTGCCCACTTTAAATTTATGCGCGGAAGACACCACAAAAAAGTAATGAACAGCCCGACAGTTTTTTTTAGAAGCAGCCATTAAAATGACTTCCCGACACGAAGAATCAATGCGTGATGAGGTAGCTTATCTAAAACCAAGGATAAGAACCATTTACCAAAACATTCCTACTTCAAGAAACGTAGAAAACTAACCTAAGCAATCAATGCTTTTGAAATATTTTCCACGACGCCATGCAAAGGGTTTTGAATGTCTGTACAACATTCCATTTGAAAAATGGCAGAGAAAATGAAAAATCGGCGAATATGTAAAATAACATATAATCATTTAATTATCGGCGAAAGTATGGGATGGCGATTCTCAATATTATTGACATCTTCTATCTACTACACCTAAGTGAACAAGGAATAGAAAATCTATAATAGTATGCATATACTAAATACTGTAAAAATGCACCGAATTTTATTTACCAATTATATATATAAATATTTATTTATTTATTACATTTATTTATACACTACAATAGCAAAAATTGCCCATCACTAAAGTTTAAAATCGATATGAAAATTTTAAATAGGCCTCATATATTACGCCAAATTTATACTGAATAAAAGTACTTAACATGAAATATAATAATTAAACGAGAGCATGAAGGAAAACCTTACCTAACAAAAGAAAGTACTTCAGAGTTGAAGAAGCATTGAAACATTAACTGAACAGTCCGTCAGGCTTTCAAAAATAAAGTAAAACTTGGAAAATGTTTCTGGTGTCAATGAAATGATTAATTACACTTTACTAAAAATCAAATTCTGCTATCCAATGGACCGATAATATCCATTAAGATAAATGCCTTATGGGCCAGTATGTCAACCGAATACAAAAACCCAAAAACACTATAATCTAGTCATATCTGACTGTTACTGGAAAGGCTATTCTAGAATTATACTACTGACAATTATGGATGTAAATATTGTCCTTAAACTGCTAATTTTTCGCATAGTTCTCTCTTCTTTTCAATCATGCAAAACATTTTTTGCTTCTCCACGTTGACAAAGTTTATACACCCTTCACACTTTTACTTGACTCCCAAATGCGTCCAGTTTGGAAAGAACAGGCCATGGAAATTGGAAATCCACTGGCACGAAGAGTTAAGCACCGATTCCAGCACCAAAGTGAGATCAGGTGGGACCACCTGGGTGAGCATTTGTCCGTATGCCCTCTAAAATCCACTCGTCCGGCCGAAAATAAGCATTCCACCGTGAAAATAAGCACGGGAAGAGTAGGTTGTGAGCGACGGGAGGAGGAGTCGCGGGAGGACATCGCGAGGAATGGAGGCTCTTCCCAGCCTTTGAGAGACATTCCCCGAGAGATCTGCTGCCCCCTCGCGAGATGTAAAATCTCAAGAGAGCGAGATGCCTCGCTCGTTCATGTGAGTGGGGTGTCGAGATCGAGAGAGAGAGAGAGAAAGATCCACCCAATCCCTCACAGAAAAAGAAAAGGAAAGTGCTCAGCGAAAGAAAGGAGGAGGAGGAGAGACTTTTTTCCCTGGTGCTCTGGAACTGAAAACGCCCAATCACAACAATAAACGAAGAGTTTTTCACTTTCTAGCTCGCGTTACTTTTAACGTCCTCACCGAAGCATAAGACTGTGTGAATGGGAGACGTCTTATTTACATATTCGATGCACGCATTTCCCTCCTGTACTTTCTCAGTGTGCGGGCCCACACTCAGAAATCGACCCACGCAGTTCACGTGAAGACTAAAAGCACTGTTTAGTGGACATCACTATCTTCAGAAATAAAAAACGCCACGCCATAATATATTCTTGAAAGCATGTAATCGAACATGAAGTGAAAAACTTTTGGGTATGGTCTCATTGTTATCCCAGAACGCCGACATTTAAATCCGGGAGGAAAAAAATCACTTCTGACTACTTTTGAAAGCCATTTGTCTATTTTGTAGCATGTTCCTACGACACGGAAAATCCTGGGGAAAGTAACAGCTTTGAAAACTCCATTTAGGCTATATATGTTTTCTCCCTCTAGTATACCAATAAATGCAATTCCGACCACACTGAAATTTGTTTACGGCGTCGGAGAAATTTGGAATTAAATCTCAGCGTATCCAATCAAAGCACCCAATGACGTGTTGAGTTATTACCGTGATCGGCGTACTGCATATGCGCTAGCACTGGCTGTTGGCCTCCATTAGCACTTGGAGACTAACATCACACGCTACCCTGCCTACATGTCACACAAATATTATGCATCGACTTCAATTCATATGACTAATGGCGATTCTTCAATTTCTTAACTTCGTCATGAGCAGCGACGCTTTCCTTATCAAAGAAGTAGAGAACCTTGACGTTGGATACGCTTTCCACTTAGTCTTAGAGCACTATTTCTTAAGCTTACTGTCGTCTAACTGCACATATTACTTTCAATACTTTGAAGTAACTGAACTCCTTGAAAGAGCTCCTGTCAGAATCAACAAGAAACAAAAGATGATCCGGCTGATGAATTGAGTTTTCTCATTATTTTTATCCCGTTGAATCTTTAAAAATATATAATTCACTGTCTAACTTATTACTTCATACGTTTCGGAGGTAGTACAACCTTAAGGACAATAAATGAATCGTGAAAAGAGATGGATGAAAGTCTCATGAAAGTAGCCAACGCACAAAAGAAAAGTATCATATGAGTATTCTTCATCTGGACATGGATAGAGAAGGAAAATGGATGACCTTCTAACTATCTAGCAGGTGTGTAAAGAAGAGCGAATGGTTTGACTTAAGGAGAATGAGAGCACTGGGAAAGTGTTGGTTGATGAATTGACGTCTGAACATGCGTCATGAGCCCTGGAAAGGTAAAATATATCTAAGCACCGCAGAGGAAAGAAAGGAGAGTATGAAAACAAGAGTGGGTGGGACATGAGCAGCTGAACATTGAATTACTGACGAGAGTATCGGATGGCGACTCTCAATATTATTTACATCTTCTGTTCCTTTTATCCAAGTGAAGAAGGAATAGAAAATCTATAATAGCATGTCTATACGTATATATATATATATATATATATATATATATATATATATATATATATATCTAGACAATCAAAGAGTAAAAATAAATGTAACACATTCCATTTATAAAGACAGCTAACATGTCAACCATAAACACAGTAATCAATCCGAATGTCGGTGATGGTAGAGTTCCTGTTTCTGTATACATGAGTATTTATTCGCCGTTTGGCGGGATTTCGTGTTTGAATGTATATATATATATATATATATATATATATATATATATATATATATATATATATATATTCATTCATATGGAAAATAGATATGAGGAGGCGGAATCGAGCAAATGGCAAGCGCAAAAATATTTCCCTGGCCGGGACTTGAACACCGGATCTCTCGGCTTTTGTCAATTAAATTCTGATATGCAACGGATCGATATTATTAATAAACTTAAATTTCTGATGGAACAGTATGCATGTCTGATTTAAACCAAAAACACTAAACTCTATTCACAGTGGACTGTGGCTGGAAAGGCTAATCTAAAAATTTACTCTGTCATTTGATAATGATAAATTATTATTGTTCTAATTTTAAAATTAGTTTTCAGATTTTACGTGTTCAAAACAATACAATTTCGAAAAAATTACATACGCAAACACACTAAAATTTTCTTTCATACCCTCTTATTATGTCACCTATTAGTTTAATCGTAAATCTTTTTAATCCTTCTATCGCATTTTTCCTCCAATATATTTCCGCCTAACCATCCTCATATCCTGAGCTGTAGCGTCGGGTTAAAAGATCGTATCAATGCATTTATCATAAAATAATCTTTCAATAAAACACCTCCACATTATCCGCCGCCTTGTTTCACTTTGCGAGAGAAATTCTGGAACCTTAACGTTTAACTTTCAAAGCCTGCGAGAAAGCATGCTAAAAGAGATGTCAGATATCAAGATAGCAATCTGGAACAAAAATTTGAACTTGAAAGATGGGCTTGCAGCGGTCGACCAGCCTCCATCGCTCTGAATATTTTTACGCCCGGCTACGTAAACAATGGCCTTTTCAAGAAGCCCGAACGGAATCCGCGATGCCCGAGGCGAAGTCCGCAAGAAATAAATAATGAAGAGGCGTTTCCTTTCGTGAATCGGGAGCCAAAACTAGTTTCACTTCCACTTTTACATCTCTGCGGTATGCTAATTCGCATACTCGCTCATTCAATGTCCCACAAACAAACTTTCGTGAACTTCCTGGTCATGCGGAGGACTCGAAATTTACGGCCAATGATAGCGATTGGGAAAAATAAAAGAGCTGCTTCGGAAGCTGACACGAGTCGCAAGAGACGATTAGAATCTGTCTCGCCTTTGGGAAGAAAAATTAGAGAAACTCTTTGGAATCTGAGGAATCCCAAGATACTCCGCTCTTAAAGCGATAAGATCACCGCCCGCACCTGCCAGAAGGAGCCACGCCATGCAAAGTCTAAGTGCCACCAATCTGAGAGTTGCTCATTTGCATCTCACAATCTTTTCTTCGTCCAAGCATCTCTTAAAATTCAACTGAACTAAATGAAAGACACGTAACGACCACACTTGGATGAGTTCATCAAGGCGAGAACTTGATGCCAGAACTCCTTTTCTTTTGCAACTCTTATTCTGCTCCTCTTCAAACGCCAGCCTCATCTAAAAATATATCATTGACAGCACTATTTGATTATTACTATTTTTATTACGAGTTAATTTGCCCAATTATTATGAACAAAATGACTCTCTAGCATCATCTTAAATCTCAGCTCATTGCATTTTTTTTAAGTATATACGTTCTAGGATATATCATTCCAACAAAAACTTAACATTAGGCGGTTGGAAGAAACAACCTTAGCGTGTACACCCTATCAGTAAAAATTCCCCTCTGAAGTCCTGGTGGAAACAAATTTTCCGATCTCTGAGGAGAACTAATGATTTTGCATTACATTTCGGCTATTGGTCAGGTCATTTTTACATTAATATCATAAATATAATAAATGTATTTGTTCTAGACAATCAGCGCATTTGTGTCCAAATGAGACTTATTTTGCATTTAGCTTCGCGATAAAATTATAAGTCAGGTAGTAGTAAAATACCATTAACCAGTCTGAGCTCGATCCTCGCGCCTTTGGATCAGAAGACGTGGCCCTCACGGCAGTAACTCCCGCTTTCCCGCCACGCTGGAGTTTTCCTTCGCCACATTTCTAGTGAAGAACGCGACAAGTCCGTAAGCATAATATTCTTTCAGAAAGCGGGTATGGCATAATTTCCCAGTAAACCTTCCAACTACGTCATTCCTCCCATCACAATTAACTGCTCTGGACCTAAGATCAATCATTGAACTAAAAAATAATGGTAAACATTTACTCTGCATTATCCTATGCTAGTGGTTTTCTCATCAATAATGAAATACTTGTTTGCTAATTATTTAAGACTTATATAAATATGGAACGAGTATTTGATAGGCTAACTCTATTTCTATGGCTAAAAATGCTACCTGAAGTAACCCAACCCAACTTCTATTGGCCTACTCAGGAGACTTCAACTTTTGATGAATTCTTCTCTATGAATTTCACATTTACCACGCTCCGTTTTTGCTGAGGAATTAAAAACTTTCGTCCCAATTTTGATATAAGCTAAAAATAAACATTGTGGCCGTAAAATCATACTCTATATTTTGGCTAGAAGAAAATGGAAAGCTGCCGAAATTCATATTTGCCAATAGTAGCATTTTTGTTGCTTATTGACAGAAAATGTGTTTTAAGGTAAACTCCATTCGGATGTCTCGTAATGTTTCTTCCTATAAAAATATTTCTTCCAATTTGACCTACATCCAACCCCTCAGTTTAAACACCATATTTTAGGCAAACGAACGGCTTAATTCGCCAAGAGAGATAGCTTTCTCGGAGATCGATGGTCAAACAGTTCGTTTCGGAAGATATGGATTCGGCAAGTCGAGTGGCCGGGAAAAGGGGATTGGGACTGCATACTACGGAGGTTTCGTATCACGCGGAGGGTCTCACCCTCTATACACACGTCATCTAGTTTCGCTTTAACCACCATATAATATGGATTCAGCAGAATAAATTGATTGAAAAGAGGACTAACTGACCATTTAATGGAAACTTTCGTCGGCAGTTCAGGGTAGTCTGAGGAGTCAAAAAACGGATTGTGCGAGGGATATAGCTACCTCGATGACCTTAATAGGCTTCATTTACCGGTTAGTTCCATGATAGATATCTATTGGGAAGGATCACAAAACTACAAGGGTTTAGTAGACCAAGTTTTGCCCAACTCTTTGAGCGAAGAGATCTTTAGAGGTAAATAATTTTTTTTTCAAGGCTTCACAGATTTTTGTGAAAAATTTTGCTTTGAGGATAGACAAGTAATTTTGACATAAAAATCATTACGAATTAATAAAATGTTATACTTAACAACCACATTTTTTATTGAAAATCACTATTAACATCCAATTATATGTATAATTTCCGTGAACGAGCTACAGAAATGTTCTGAAAAAACCTTTGCATTAGTGAGTTATTTCCTGTATAAGGATGGTGTGTGAGCAATCGATTACTTTAGTAAAAGTATATTACTAAGTAAGACAATTTAAGGTCGGCAACCTCGGTCAGATTGAAGTGGTTATCTATGTAAAAAAATGTACTAGGGCAAAACATGGGTCAAAAAGAGATGATTTCCGTTGAACGCACCGCAGAATAAATTCATTGAATAATACCTACTTATTTTTGAATCTATTATAACTGACGGGTATAGAATCCCTCCGTATGAATAGGTCATCAGCGCGTATCGGAGTGCAATCCTACGTGAACGGAATTATGAAAAGAAAGGAGTGAAGTCCTTTAAAAAAAATATTCCTTGGGTGCTAATGCCCTCCGACTCCACGTAACGACACATCCTTACAATTCCAAGAAGATAAAATTGCTGCTCCGTGGTCTGGGAGGAGCGATTCAGAGAGATTACATTTTCATACATACCATTCGTTTTTTTGTCTATTCAGTCCAGCTTTCGAAATGAACATTCGAGCTGAGAGCTTAAAATGCTGCTACCAGTTTTTTAGCAATTTGTACCAGCATTTTACGGCCTCTTTCTTCGTGACGCTGGTGAGATTTAAAACCCTTAACGGGTGTGTAGGCAATAGCACCACTCCAATGGCAGGCCATAATACTGATTACCCCCCTGCATTAGAATAAGATTGAAAACAGAATTCATTCCACGATAAATAAACCGCTGTCTTTTACGCTTCGGTTTCCAGAAACGGCAGGGTTATTAAAAAAAAAGGCACTCATGTTTACGAAAAAAATCCAAACGCCATTCTGATTTTGGCGATTTCCTTTCAAAGGAATCCATTTTTAAAAAGGTAAAGATTTCAAGCACCAATGCATGTTATTCTTTATATAAAATGTGAGCCTTAAAAGCCTAAGTTCTGTAAGAGGTGCCTACATCTCAGTTAAAAGCATCTTTCGGACACGAATAAATAAACCTAAATATATAATGATCCTATTCTGGTTCTATATGTTCGGCGTTTGAAAGAAGACATGTAAGAAGACACTATTACCCATACACCGTCAAACTTACCTTGGAATTTGCTTAGGGTTAAGTAAATATTGTTCTCAATTGCATGTTAGTTACGTTCAATACTATGCACCCCAGTGGCATAGCTAGAGATACACAGACTCATGGTATGATTGCATATTAAACAAGATATTCCTAATTTTCCATTTATTCACACTTGAATGGGTTTTCTTACAAAGGTCTTTTTCTTACGAGCATCCGTACATGTTTGAAGCTTCTATTTAAGGATACGAAGTTTAGTAGCTGAGGAGTTCAGTAGCCAACCGGAAGGTCCCGAATCCAAATTACTCTTCAGGTCTTTGGAGAATTTCGTGTGGAAAGTCCACTGATACTTGGTTTTCTGTTCACTAGAACTTCGTGGGAAACCGAATTGTGACACTATTATTGGAATTGCTTCTCCCACTCTGTATATGTAAAATTCATTCTCTCTATTCTCACCTACCAAAGTCAACATTTGGGTTGGAAACAGCGCATAGGTGGGAGCAAAAACAAGGAAAAATGTATTCCAATTTCACACTCAGTATATGCCAACATGTGATCCCTGAGTAGGCATTGCATAGTAGCCATACTGGTTTGCAGAACATACCTGAATGCATACCTGTATTGCGCTGCGCCTGTCCGGTGGGACGTGTATAGGGTGAGCTGCTCATTTTACGAGTATGCGTAGTTCAGCAACATCGGACTGCATGGAGATATTATCCGAGTTGCTTCAAAGAAGGCGGAAAAGAGCGTGATCCCATCATTTGTACTGTTTTTATCAATTCACGTGGACACGACTCGCGTCAATTTCATAAGTAGGAATATTTTTACGTGACTTGGCGTTCCCGTGGATGAAAGAGTACAGCCAGGGACGCCGAAGGCCCGGCTCTCGACCCATCGGGGCACGTGAAAAAAGTCCAAAGGGACACGGGGGAGAGTGAAATAAGGCCCGCGATTAATACTCTATACGACGCTTAGATAAATAATGCTTCTACCATCAGTGCCAACTATGTATTTGGCGATACTCCTTTCGCGATCCCATTGAAGCTCTTATATGCGTCGTGTGTTTAGATGACATGGATAAAATGCATTTGAGGGATCTGGATAGGCCGTCTCTCCGAATCCTCGATCTACGAAGATACTCTTCCATTCTACAAGAAGTAGTAAATTTAAGGGAGATGACTGACAGCTGAGGTCATTTGCGACATCAGGGATGAATGGGAAAGGTGGAAAGGGTTCCGGCGTCTGCATTAGCCTACTCTTAAAGAAAGGCGCCAAGGGGTCAGCAGCTTAACGTCCCATCCGACGGACGTCGTACTCACTCAAAGTGCTCTCCACAAAGCATCTCAAGAGGGGATCGGTATACCACTCAAAAAAAATGTGCCGCCTCCAGAATCCGAACCCGAGCCCCCTGGATGGGAAGCCAATGCATCAGCCACCGTACCAACCCAATATCCTCTTTTATTCAAACATGTTCATATGTTTTATGGATTGTACAAGGTTAGTGAATATTGAAGGATAGAGTAGCCGAAATAATTTAATCTATTTCTCACACTTCAATAGTTCTAATGAGTTAATATGAACATTAATCAGCTCCGTAACCCCTCAACCACTTATCCTTCCCTTTTGAGCGAGTGTTTCTATAAAAAGGAGATCTGGCATTCCAGTAGGAATTAATCTGTCATATTCTTCTCCTCGCTGTTGCACTCCTGGCCTATTAATGACGCAAATGTTACATAATGTACCTAATGCAATTATAGAGCGGTCGCGTGTGACCGTCGCCTATGATTGTGGGGTGGCGAGTGAAACCCCGTTCTAGTTCATCGCTCTGGTTCCGGCGTATCGGAAGGGGTTGAGGCGGGTGCGAATGGTCCACCTGAGTCGGGTGCAGGAGAAAGGTGCGCGCGCACCAGAGAGACGAGACACCGACCGGGTGCGTGGCAAAGGGTGAGACCGACGGAGGAGGCAAGGCGGGGAAGGCGGATCAAGGAGTGCCTCCCCACTTTTGTGGTAGCGGGTGAAAAAGAGAGAGGGAGGGGGGAGCATCTCCTTCCTGAGAAAGAGTTAGGGGGGGATCCCTTTTCCGCCACAGTGAACACGGACAATCTGAGATGGTCCGGATTTCAGTGAAGCGGCACGAGTGATGAAGGGAATTACGAGGGCCAGAGGAGGGAAAGAGGGGGGGGGGTAGTGAGAGAAAGAGATGCGAGGGGGAGGGGGGTTGTTCAGGCAGGGTGAGTGGCGGGAGGAGGCGGGTTTTCGACGCGGCCGCTCCGCCGGGCGACCTCCCGACGCCGCACCCCCGTCGTCCCACAGGAAATGCGGAGTGGTATGTATCAAGATGCTCCCAGCGCTAAATGTTGCCATGATTTAAGAGACCTAAATCAGCGGAAACTTTGATGAATGCCAGCCAGCAGTTTACGCTCGGCGTGTATTGAAGTAACGGGGTTAGTTTGGTGGGAAGTGCGCTCGTTAAGAAAATAAGGAATCGTGAGCTAGAGTGAGCTTCGATCACAAACGTGGTTGAGGCGTACGTTATATGGAATAGGAATCGGCAATTGTCAAAAAGTATTGAAGAAATGAGCAGCTTACAAGGCAAGTAGTAGGAAGGCATACGCTGAGAAAAATTCAAAACTAAAGGCAAGTTAATAGGGTAGTTATTTTGTTCAATATACTAAACAAGGCTATCTGCTCGCGTTTCTTTGAGACCTCCACAAAGCGTACGTGTACAAGTCTACACCTTCGCGAGGATTTGTGATTTGGGGTATTTCTTTAGCATGACACGGAAAAATTATTTTCTTCAAATCATAGATGGAGCTGAACATTTATCTAAAATATGACAATTCATATTCCACTCGTTTTGAAATATGTACATTTTTGGCTTATGAGATATAATGTTGAAATCGATTAAAATGATAGATTAACACCAATAAGCTAGAAAATATATTAATTCCTGTCTCGTAAAATCAAACAACGTTTCAGTAGAAATGTATTACGCCGCAAAGCGTCATAACCAATCAAGGCAATTGAGGAAATACATATTTCTTACGAGACAGTGGCTTAATTGAAGTGTAAGTATCACACAATGAGCGAATGTTACTTCACATTGCGCAATTTATGTTCTATTCTGCAATCGCGTCAAAATGTGGAAATCGATTTGGCACTCGTAGGCAAGGAAGGAAATAAATACCATTTAGCTATCGAGCTGAAACACTGAGTGAACTTCTACTTTCAAATCGAAACTGCGACAAAGGGTAATCATTATAATAGAAGCGAGTGCGAGCACTTAGAGATTAGAGACTTCTGTTGCCTGGTGCAAGCAAGAATAGAGTAGTTCTCCATTTTACTAATAGTAAATTTATAAGTGAGTCTTACGGAAGTCAGCGGTTACTCTACACCAGGTTTATCAACGTGAACTATCAAATAAACGTAGAGAATAGAAAGTGTAACGTGCACCAATGGGGAAAAAGCTTACCTGCTATCGATGACTGAAAATTTAGTCATTCAAGGATCGACGGAAGCATCTAGAGCGACAGCTCGGGGAGCGATTCCGTCGACCGCCGGCTATCGGGTTAAGGAATAATGAACTAGCAGTCCCTTAAAGCTCCCAGCCACGAAAACTCTCTTCGATTTTTATCAACCTTTGCTGCCATCAGCATACGATGCTCTGCAACTATCCATTCTAACTGCTTAACAAATGATTTATTAAAATCTGCGATCCAATGAACACTGAAATCATAGTAATTGACAACTTTCCAGAAAATTGTATCACGAATTTTCAGTAGGAAAAACACCGACTTTCTTCATTCAATGTATCCAAGGCTTTCTAATTTGAGACCAGGATGTAAACCATCCCTCAATCGAAATACTTTCTATTTTGCATGCTCCGCTATCAACAGGCATTGATGCGAGTCATTGTCAAGACAACCACTCAAATTCAAGTAAAACTCTCCTCAGTGTCATTCAATTTTCCAGGATCTCATACGAACGTAATTTATCATAACTTTAGATTCCTCTTCTCAATTTTACGTGCATTCCCAAGTTTTCAAACATTTTCCTTAACTACCAAGTTTCTTGTATGATTAATCATGCTATGTAGAAATGCCGGCTTAATTTCCATCGCAGATACACGTATATTACTCTGAAATTCATCCCACGCATCGATCTCAAGAAGTGGCAACATTCTTCCCTCCCAATCGTAACTAGACTGTTGGATTCGAATTGCACTCATAATTATTTTTAATATACTTTAAATGGATGAAGCTCTAAGCAGAAATTTTTCAGGGGAAGGTATTTGAAAATATTACGACTGACCTGGCATACTTAATTATAAGAGTCGACGAAGATAAACCTAGAAAGCTAGAAATTCATCCAAAAACAATATTACAAAGAGTTTATTGGGTAAAGAACGTTTCCTGCGTCATTCAAACATATTACTACGCGTAACACCGTACCACCTACCGTTGTAAGCAACGCGAAGATTGTTTTGACCAAAGTCACCTTGCGGAATTGGTATTACATAGTAATAACCGACTATGAGTAATGGATTACAGTGATAGATAGATAGATAGATAGTGGTCTTTATTTAGTGAAACAGAATACAAACCAATTTTCGAAAAAGATACTAATCAATTTTCACTCTACACGTCTTAACGTAACCCGATCAAATGAGTAGTAAATATTTAAAAATTAGAAGTTATGAAACTGAACCATTCTGAAAATTATTACCTTCCTACTAGATGCTTCTATTTAATCAAGAAATAATTCTCAACAAGACTATAAACCTAATTAACAATCTTAATTTCAATGACATATTTCGAAACCATAATAAAATCTCATTCCGCTCACGTAAAACATACAACTATGATGAGATTATTGGCCTGCGGATTCGCGCCAACGCGAAGTATTTGGCCCACCTTCAAGTAAAAGAGAAATTTTGTGGATCTTTTAAAAATTTTATGGCAAGGGAAAATAGTTTGCCTGTAGGTTTACGTGATAGACTGTAATTTCACCCTTTTTATTTAAGGTACAAAGAGGTCTTTTCAGGACACCTTGAACGTTGAAGTTGTAAACTCTGCTCTTTACAACGTATTAATATTTATACCCTGAATATTTGATAAGCGCCCGTTTCGGCAGCACGTGTAAACATTGAGATAGCCGCCCTACCGCCAGGGATTTTGGGCGTAGGCTTTTCGAGAGGGCAGCGGGCGAGCAGAGATGAGATTGAAACCGGAAGGAAACGAAACGAAATGCTTTTTTTATTAAAAAAGGCTGATCGTAGGGAGGAAGAGCATCTCCCTTTCATTCCCGCAGACTGGACAACGGCGGATGGTAAGCCGGCTGCGGGGAGACATCTTCCTTCCTTGCCTCTATAGATTCTTATCGCGAGGCACGATTCGCGGGTAAGGGGTTACAGGCCGCCGCGGGGGTCGCGGAGGGAGAGATAGGGCGAGATTCGTGATACGGAGGGGGGGGGGGCAGACGGAGGGATAGTGAGAAGGGAGGGACCCCCTGCGGAAGGGGAGCGTGGAGCGTAAAGCTTTCATCTTCTTCTCCGCTCCTCGTCCCCTTTCCTTCCCCCCTGCCGCGATTCGAGATTATGAGCGCTCTTGAGAATTACGGAGGTTAAAGGAAATAATGCAATCGCCTGCATAGGGGCTGAAGCGTTTTCAACAGTGAATTGATTGGTCAGCACCTCCCTCCACACTCCCAATATCCCTTTGCAATGGGCGTGCCTTTTCTTTGCAATTTCACGCCCTCTCGATTTCAACCACCGATTAAAAGTTTCATTTTTGCTCTTCCAGCTTCATCCCTTCCTTTTTTCCTCACGCTATGCAAGGATATCGAACATAACTAATTGTGAACGCCATATATCCCAAGTCGGTGAGTTCAATAAATACCGATTCCTACACTGACCAGAAGGAAAGAATTAACGTAATTGCATAATATAATCGGTATACGAGGAGAATTTAAAAATGTCTCAATTAACAAGTTGTTCATCTGCGATTGAAATGCATTCTATTGATTTAGCAACACTATACTGAAATTCACTTTCTTACGACAATGATTTATAATATCACGATTTTGAAATGTGCGTTAAAACTAAGAGGAATGCTTCAAGAGGGGTAAACTTATCGCCAAAAGCTATCTCTTCGACATGAGGACGTATATCATCATTAAAAGTCTCTTAACTAGCTTGTCTTACTTTCTATGCGGAAATGCGTTTAGGTTATTTCAGGGAACAGTAGAATTCTGAAGATTTATACGCCCAATGGTTTTCTTATTTCACTGATATGCTTCCCGATAACGGCATCCCAACTAACTGAAAGTTACTAGATAACCATCACCATAAGCTAGCCCATGAATCCCTATTATAGCCGACAATGTATTCCTATTCCTGGTTGTTTATGCCCTGGATATTTTTTGGATTACAACTAAATGATTATAGTCACTATGGGGATCCCAGATGATCATTTCAAAAACCCATGCATTTCCAAATCCTTATAATGTATCACTAGTTTGTCCACGATACCTTTAATATATTCATAGCATCAAAAATATGCATATTTGCTCTCTTTTGCGATTTCTGACGGTTGATGACCCAGAAAACTTCCCTGGTGAGTTAACTTATGTTCTATGCAAGATCGTGGCAGCAAAAATGAGTTCCAAAGGTCATTTTCATGAGAAAAAGCTTTGGCTTGACCTTCCAGTCCAGAATTGTTTCCCGCAGGAAAGTACGTTCGACTTTCTCGAGGGGAAAAAATTGTGAAAACCTTCATTTCCAAAACTAAAGATTTCCGTCGATGGCGGCCGAAAGTTTGATCGGAAAGTGCACGAGCTTCGAGATTTCGTTTTAGACGTGAATGGTGATACACGAAGTCCATCTCTGCGCATTTTTCTCTCATAAAGCAGGAGCGAGAGATTTGGAAGCGTTTAAACGACTCGATTTTCTACGCCAGGATGAAAAGTCAATTGCCAAAATGGTCGATAAACGTTTTCCTAGCTCAATCCTTTCTAGCTTTCTATTTTCTCTTGAAAAACCTAACCGAACCGAATAATGAAGAGCAAGACGAAATCGTGACTTCATCATTCCCATCACTGTTAAAAAGCCGTAATAATGACGAAGTAGTTTCGTGAGCACAAGAGCTTGCACGAGAGCTAACAGCATTTCTTTCTCGAAAATTAAGAAATAATTCATGCAAGAATTTGATTTTGAAGTTAAATCAAGGGTAATGGATTCTACATCAAATATAATGATCCATACGATATTGCCTTACCATGAGAAATATGTCAATTATTAGCGCACCCACAGACTCCACGATAGTGGTCAAACGATTGAATAACGACCGACTCCGTTGACTAAGAAGTCACGTAAATCGTGAAACTATAAAAGCGAGTCACATATTTTTACCCAGACATAGTACTCCAAAACATTCTAATGTAAATGAGAATCAACGGTACATGAAAAATTCCGAGTAGTCAAAAGAAACGAATGATGCACGGCTACATCCGTCACCCAAAATAAGTAAAGGAATCCCTCATCACAGTCGTATACATAGAGCAATTATTCACTTTCATAGCAATGTAATCTTTGTCGTTGATGACATTTCACGCTTTGGGATATCAAATTCAATGCTTTTGTCCCTTATGTCTCGTATCCTTCATCAAGGGATTCATTTCTTTCTTGCCTTATGAGACAACGAGACTACACAAAGCATTACACACTGGCTTTGGAGTCATCTCTACTCGAGTCAGAAATGACTCTTCTATTTTGCAACAGGCCAACCTAGCGACGAAAAGGTCACCGTACAGGCTCTGCCATGGAACTTTTTTTAAAGGATATTTGAGCTAATCTCAAACTAAGCACCAAGGCATATGAAATGTATGCATTCAGAGGAGGCGGTTTGATTACCTATGACACTTACAGGTTCTCCTATATCTTTTGTGCACAGTACATCACACAGATCAAGTTTAGTTTGGGGTCTACACTGGTATTATACGGATTTGAACAGAGAAACCTTCGAGCAGCATCCAAAATCTCTGTCTACTTGGCTACAAAGTTGTTATATTCTGTTTACGCGGGAAAAAGCCGCCAATTTGTCTTTCAAATTGTTCGTTGCTCGTAATTATTTGCTGTTGTTAAAATACTAGAGGTACTGTTTTCAGTAGAATCAAGGGGTAAAGACCATTGAAGAATGCCTCTGAAGAAAATCGTACCAAGACCCTTCACCGAGTGAGGAAGGGCATAATCCGCCACCTGATCTCCGGAGGGAAATGGATAGGGAGAGAGAAAGGTTGGCGACCTCAGGGGAGGGCAGAGTTCGTGTGTGGCGGGAGGCGCGAATGGAGGAGCCGGAGGTGGAATGGAGGGGGGTTGGGGTGGTGAGAGAGGGAATCGCGGCCCGGCGAGGGGTGGGGCGGGGCGGGCGGGGGGTTTCGGAGACCCGGAACCATTACGCATGTCAGGAGGAGGCCGCTATCCTTTTTTTTCATCGTGCGATGAGAATGGCCGAGGCGAGAGAAAGAGGGTTGTGCGGAGAACCACCCTTTCTCGAGCACCCGCCCCTTCCCCAGGGTGGTCTCGCATCTCCCGACTCCACTTTTACCCCCTCGCAATGAGCTAGCCCCCTCTCCTCGGTTCTCTATGGCCGTGCCTACGTCTTCTTCCTCATCTCCATCGCTTCACTCCTTCCTGCAGTTATTCCGACCCTCTTTCCCCGCACCTCTTCCTTGACCCCTTACCGTTGATACGCTTCACAATTCGTAGAGCCCAAGAGGGAGAAAAAACCGGAATCGTAAAGAGATTTGTCGCACCTTAGAATACGACTGTATTGCCCCGAGTAAATGGCCACCGCCCTCGGTAAACGAGAGGAGGAAGAAACATGCGATGAACGCGGTAAATATTAGCCAGGTAAATTAGCCAGATGAAAATAAATAAAATATTAACCAGAATAACTTGATTCTCACATATTCAAAGAAACAGCGGGATGTGCCGCAGCAGTAAATTTTAACGGAGTCAACCGCAAATGCGCATTTCGATGCAACAATTTCAATGGTGTAAAAATCATTCGCCTTAACAACCATCCCGATTCAAGGCTAATAATGATTTTTGCACTTTGAAAATTGTTGAATTGTTATTTGAATTTCGTTTTGCTCTTGGTTAAATGTCTGCATATATGATTTGTTATTGTGCATCAGCATAAATACCCGGCGGTTCACCGAAAAGGTGTGTGCCAGGGAATATATGCACGAGGTGGGATCGGTAAGGGATAAGGGAGAGGGAGGTTGTTTAAATAACGACTTCAGTTTCCAACCATCAAACGTTTCTCCCTTTATTACTAAATAGGGACAGTTCTAAGGTCTGCAAATGAGGACATTTTTTCACTATCTAATCCAATCACTGCGAAGGGGGAAAAACTTCCACTATAAATCCCCGAAAGACGTGTAAATCCATATATATGCTAGCGCAAAAATTGGTTCAAAATTAGTGTTGATTTCACCCACTTTAAAAGTTTTCGGGTATAATAAAAAGGAGGGAATAAAAATGAGCTACAACCACACATACGATAGACTTCTAACGTTCAAGCATTTGTCCAAGAGCACAAAATACTGAAATAACTACTCGCTTAAATAAATAATCGCTGCGATTCTATTTTGAATTTTTTTTCTAATTGCTGAATGCATTGATTTTAACTACGTTTTCGAAAATTCTGCACTTCCTGGAAAAATGACTCTGGAATATTTTTATTTGGTTTTAATGATGGTGTTCCCCTTTTTTAAGGCTTGATATTTTTTAATACGTGCTTTTTTTTCGTCGGCTTTTTCACCTCTATTATGTTATGCTGACACAACACCTTTCCTTATTACATGCAACTGTGTAGCCGTGAGCGTCATGCAGTGGTGCAATCCTATGGCGATGATTGGACAATTGAAAACCAGCAAACATGAATATTTTTATCTTTTAATGAATGGAGTCTGAAATTGTTGAGTTAAGTCCATCATATCAAAGAAAATTCAGATTTTTGCAGGAAAATCGTTCCTGTGCATTAGCTGCGCAGACTTCAGGTATGTATGTAATGTACTCGATCAATACTGAAGCAGAGTAAACAAATAATACTTCTGCTGTTTTACGTGATAGCATCAGGATATTTCCATAAATTTTGTGGCTTTCAGAAATAAAGCCAGGACCTCATTCCTATTCCAAATCCTCTCTGTATCATTTTAAGAAATATCCTCCACCTGATAACGAGAGCATCTCACCGAAACTAAGGCTACGCTGTCAACGAAATTCGAAAAATAAATCCTCTACCACTTGACTCCAAGGGATCGTGGGCATTTTGCAGATCTCGGTGATGGAATCGCAAATCCCTGGCGACAAAGTCACACTGCAAAGTGGCAACGCTGCCCTTTTCTCTCTCGCTTCTATAAAACCCCTCGACGCTCGCGCCTACCCCCCGAGAAGCCATTCATCTTCGCAACTCTCTCCCCTACCTCTTCCCAACTCCGTCCCCTCGTCCACCCCCGACCAACCCCCAGCAGCCAGCCAACCCTCCGAGAGATATCCCACGGAATTGCCGGATAACGGGCGTGATTAATGAGTCGATGGGGTGGGAAAGGTGTTTAATTCTCCTCGGGAGAATATGACGGGGAGGCAGTGAGAAAAGTATAATCGCCGTCCCCTCCACGCATTCCGGCTGAGAAAGGGAGAGCGGTTAACAGGGGAGGGGGGGACCTCCTGTCACGCGGGCGGAAGAATTGGAGGAGTGACTCGCGGGAGTGGGGAAAGGGATGGTAGTAGACGGGGGATGGGAAGTGATGGCGCCGAGGGAGGCGGAATAAGGAAACCGTAGCCGACCGTTTAACGGTAAGATTAAAAAAAAAATAACAAAAATAATAAAAGAAGACGCATCGTAAAACGGACGGTCAGGAACGGGCCAACCCCGAAAGGAAGAGACGATTGGGGGGGGGGGGGGAGATTTAAAATATGGCGACGTGCGCCAGGGAAAGAAAAAGGGAAATCGAGGGTGGGATTGCGGGGGAGGAGGTAGGGAGAGACGTTGGGAGGGATCCCCTGGGCGAAAGTCGAAAGTCGAGCAGGAAAGGGCGGCATAAAAGGGGGTCTGACAATGGACGCTTGAGTAGAGACGGCGTGTCCATCTCCATTGTTGCCGCGGTCATTACGGTTGCTTTACTGCTCACGATTGAGTAAAGCGTCATTTACGAACACACCCCTTTGCCTCTTGAAACCTCGAAATGTCCCTCCTCCGCCCCCCGCGCCGATTGGACCCGACCGACCACAGCCCTCCCTCGGCCGACGCCGCTTGATCCTCAAATGGCGCCCCGGAAACTTCCGGGGCGTGAGGTGGACATAAATAGTTTTTTCGAGTGAATGTATCTCTGGATATTAAAGAAAATTAATTTTCAACCGCGTAAAACGTTGTGGAAATGCACGTGTAAGCCAAACTTATTATTAAAATGAGGAGAGATTCATTTTCAATGACAACATGGCGTACTCGGATATCTCGTTATTTGATGATATAGATATGATCAAGACACACTACTTATGCCTTGTACCACCCTATACCATTTAAAACCCCCCCAAAAAATTGATTTCTTCTTAACCTTAAATCTGGGCATGGGCATCATCTCATTTCTAACTTAGGGGAAGGAGGGCTCTTTAGTAGAGTTTATAGGTTAGTTATATCACTAGTCTTAACCTTTCCTAACTGGTTCATTTAGGAAATGTTCAATAAACATGCACAATTTTTCATTCCTATCTCAATACAAATCCAATTTTTTGCTGTTAACACTGTGTGATATAGAGGCGAATTTTTTATACAATCATGTTACTCCGGAGTAAGCAACGATTGCCCTCTCTAAATGACGCCCCTGATCGGGGGTCTATGGCTCTATGGGTCGAGTCCATCGGTTTTACGGAGTATTGCTGGCAATAGCTAACTTCCTTACCTGAACTATTGAGTGGTTAATCGCTAGCAGGGCTTAATATCTATAAGGGCGAAAGGTATTTATTGTCAGCGATTAAAGGGAACACTGATCGATACATATACAATAAAGCGTTAATATTTAATGGTTAATAACGAAACTTTCTTCTAATCAAAATTCACAACAACAAAAAATTTTATTTTTCAACGAAGAAGCAATAAATAGAGTCCGACCGCGTTCAATCAAAATGAGAATGGGAGATAATCTCACACGTTATCGCTATAATAAGTTTAGTGCTTAATTTAAAATTTCGCACTTATTTTTAGCAGGAGGTAAATATTACCATTTGTACCCGACGGGTTTAGACAAAGTGGATTTTACAATTAACTAGTGCCATTTTAAGACACTTTTAAGATGCTAGGAGCTTTAATTAATTCTTTCTAGTCTGCTGAATAACAAATGACAAAAACGAAGGCGAGAAACATGCCAAGGTCACAATCGACGAAATTTAACTGTTTAAAAACACGGAAACAAATCTTGATAGACCGTTTGGGCCAATTAAGATTTGCAAGAAGAAGTGGGTCTCCTTTCTATCCTTTCTAGGTAACGACTTCGGAGAAAACAAAAGTCAGCGAAAGACCAGGTAGGCGACGGAGAAATGCTTGCTTGCGGAGGCTAAAACCTTGACTTACAGGAAGGAATGCCCGCCGACTTCTTCTGCGCGGTAATGAGAACAAAAAAAATTGAAGGAACACGCGTAAGCAATTCACACGGATATGAAGGTTTCGGCACAAGACTCTTGAGCGTTATGAAACCTGGAAAACTCGCCGAGTGAGTGCAAATATTTGAGCTATAGTTTGCGCACCGCCTGAGGTGGGGTCTCACATGCCGGCGAAGCGGCATGTGAGACCCGACTCCCTGGCGCCTCTTGTAAAAAAAAGAGCACTTCAAGTGGGTACAGCCAGACGGTTAAACCTCTGCGTCATATCGACGACCGAAATATCCTAAGGGGCAGTGGGCTTTGACTGCCCGAGGAAACAGAAATTGATGCTTTAAACTCGTCGAAACAATTTATTACGACATAACTTGAAAGAATTGACATTTCCTAATGTAAAATTAAAGGATAAAATATATTTTCAAATTTCCACGGAACAACTTCCTAATTATAGTTTCCAAGAAAAGCTGTGTTTAAAAATTCTTAGAAGTTTCTTCTCCTGCTTCAATAGTGATTGACGAAGGAGAATGAAAAACTTATATACTGATTGTGATTGCGATAGTGCATGCATGGCTGGTGACCTAACACCCCCCGCCACATGCCTTTCGGGGTATTATGTAGATGTAGAATAGAAATGATCTCCTTATAAACTTTCTTATGGGATATTTACATATTTGGAGGGTTATAAGAACAATTTACATACTAGGTTTATTTTGACTGTGGTCATTTTATTTTGATAGCTTAAAGATAATAAATAATTGAAGTGTTTCAGAATTGTGTGAGGGATAAAACAATAAGTTCCCTTCAAAAACACCTCACGAAGAAAACAATACTAAGGGTATTTTAACGTCGGCCGTTTTAACAATCCCTCATTTTAATTCATTCGATAATCAAGAGATTATATCAAAGGCCTCTTGAGACACCGAAATACAACCTTCTAAAAGTAAAAACGTACCGTGTAACCACTCATTAGCACGCAAAATATCACGCCTTTGATCCCAAGACTTTGCGATTTATGTAGCGCTCCGAGAGTGCCGTACTTTTAGGTGGGAACAATTGTATGGACAGCTGTATTCATATCACATCCTGTTTAATTATTTTTGTTGGCATGAGAGAGGACTGTTGGGAGATATTCAATTGGAGGCAGGAAGGATAGATGCAGAGCATTTTGATTGGCCATTGAATGTTTACGACTGTGATAGATGGGGGAACGTCAGGCAGAGAACGAGTTATAATCTGCACGATGAAAGAAATGAAGGGAGAAGAGAAGTATGCGGAATTTAAAATGAGTCTATTGCAAGTTCGGATGGCAGGAGGAATGTTGCTCGGAGAGGTAAGGGAATTATGGTTGCATCGCTCAGTTACTTCTGTCCATCCGAAATATACCTTAACCGGTAAAATACCAAATAAATAACAAAAATTGATGAAATGGAAAAATGCGTGCTATGGGGGCGACTCCCAGCATTAATTTATTGGTACCAAGTTTGTACGTACCAGAGACGGGAAGGAAAATATAAGAACATAATAATACAAATCCATCGCATTAGACTATACATATTAATGGGGTACTGCCGAGTTGTGCATCAGTTTTTTCACTTTTTAGTTTCAGCGAAGATTTAAGTTATAGTAAAAATTAGACGATTCTTCATAACTGCGTTGCACCCAACGAGCAAAAACCAAAAAGCTAGGCACCCGGTGTTAGGGTAAGTGCTTTACAACCATATCAATAATTAATTTCAATAAAAGAAATTCTCTAATGTAATACAAGTCAAATATACTAATTTATATACAAATTAATTCGGCCAAGGACAACATGCAACATGCCGGAATCATAGACGTTTCTGGAGTCAGAAACTTCCATGAAAGATTATTTAAAAGCACACAGTAATGACCAAAGTAGGTCGGTAGTTGCAATTAAAAGGTCTGGATCGAATTCCATTTTGTTGCGCTAGACCAAAAGGATTATTTTAAGTTAAATCGGACGATAAAGGACAAGGAACAGATCTACAACCTATATTTTTAATTATCTAGAGTAATCGCAACATTTTAGTATTTATATCGCGCAGATCCTAAAGAAATATTCACATATGCGCAAAATGATGATTTATTCCCAGATAATCATTTATCAATGAACAGGTACTATACCATGATAGCTCTTGCATACCCGAATTAAATATTTTTCTATTCATTATGCCAAAAGAATCGCAATTTCAGTTCAAAACAGCAATGTGGATTTGAATATATATGTATATCAATGCAACAATTTCAAAGTTTAAAAATCATTCGCCTTGACTGGGATCTTAGGAAATATATGTATGTTTTAAGAAATAACGCGTGAGTGTCCTTTTTATGTGTTCTAATATTGTTTGTTGCTGCCCAAGTATATATATATATATATATATATATATATATATATATATATATATATATATATATATATATATATATATATATACCTGTATATATATATACTATAACTTGGGCAGCAACAAACAATATTAGAACACACACACACACACACACACACATATATATATATATATATATATATATATATATATATATATAATGGAGTCTCACTTGAAGAAGGCCTTTGAGAGGGCCGAAAGCTTGAAAAATTTACCGTGTGAGTGTTCTGTTAAATGTCGCTATTCTTTTCTATTTGTGTTATATTGTGTCAGCCCATTATTGTGCCGCTCGTGTGAGTTTTTCCGCCCAATCGTTGTATATATATATATATATATATATATATATATATATATATATATATACACATGTATATGTATATATATATATATATGTGTGTGTGTGTGCCCATATGTACATTTTCATATATATATATATATATATATATATATATATATATATATATATATATATAAATACTAATGTATATATTACGCACATATATAATGATTATTCGCAAAATGTTCACTCTATTACCTACATGTGACCATGTTTAGTAATTTGATTTAATGAGGCTCTGTATCACTGGAAGATTCTTTATGTGCTTACACTGCGAAGGAGCTATTAATTAAATACAATCATTGTTTTATCTGAAATCTATTGGTTCTTCGTCATCACTTTAATGCAGCGAGTTAAAAACTTATCTTAAAGGCTTAAGCAGACTAAAAAGCACAAGACGGTTAAATATATAGCTATCATAAAGAAAGATAACTGGTAGTAGAAAAAAATTCCAGACTGTGAAACCATTAATCCTGGAACTTCAAGAAACGTCCTAAGTTCCTCACCGCCAACAATAAAAATGTACGTGAGCCAAGCGTTATCCAAGTGCTGTCGAGTAAAAGTACGGTATCACTGTAAAAATAATGATGCCGTTGACACTGTGTAGATGCAGTCGCGAAACATGCATCACATCCCTCTGATTCACCGCTTGTGGAGATCGAGTCGTGCAAGGTGTGGTCTGAAGAGCGGGAAATAAGAGGGGAAATGGATGGAGGGGATGGGAAAGGGGGCGATAATGGCATTGGCCAAAGGAATGGCTACGTGCTAATGATAAAGTTTTAAGGGATTCCTTTTTAAGTCGACTCTGGGTTTGTTAGTCGAAAGCGTTACTTTGAGTAAGTGAAATTTTCACGATCGTGACTCACGAACATTTATGCACGATTTCCTAGCGCACAGCAAAAATCATTGCACTTAAGGATCCGATGGCTGGTGACAAGGGAAAAGGTGACGTGAAACAAAATCTCAAAGTACGATTCATGCTTCTCCTAAATGTATTTTGTGGCGCGGCTGATTTCATGGTCATAAAGGTTTGGCACACATTTTGTTCATAAAGCATAAGTAATGGATCACGGGGTTGTGAGTGTCACTAATATTCAGCAGGTACCAAGTGAATGGAGTATACACATAGGTGTTTTTTTCATAGCAGGTGAATTTCCTCCCCGGGTTTTTGAAATAGCTTCTACGGTAATTTCACGAAGGAAGAGAATAACCGCAAACTATTGCAAATTCTCGGTTAAAAGGAACTAAGATGAACAACCGCTCATTTTAGGAAACGACACTTTTACCGCTTAAATGTAAAATGTTTATGTGTAAACGTCGGCTCATTCGGGGAAACTAACGCGAAGTAAACTATCACAATTGCAAAACAATGCTAACAGACCGCTCTTATGAGATTTTATCTGTATTCCCTAATTATAGGGACTTAGGTTTCGTCAATAATATTTCTGAGCAAACACTAATAACTTCGGTTTTCCATTGAGTTTTTTCACAAAATAATCTAGAGTCCTTTTCTGTCTATTTTTCAGGGAAGAATTCACAGAAAAACTTAAAGATGGCCATATATACCAGAGAATTTGTCAGTTGTATGAGTAATTTTCTATCAGTTATCAATAAATAATATCAATTCATATCATTTATCAGTAAATAACGCCTGAGCTATATTAAAAAAAAGAAATTTTAACTTGTGATTCCATCTTAAACACTTTTTTATCAGAATTTTTAATTTTCTCGAACATAGATTTTGTACAGCTCCAAAAATCAGACATCGATGAGGAATGGTGTGTTAAACCTATTGAGTCAAACCCCTAACCAGAAAGACTGGTTTCTTGTTAAGATAAGCATTAGCTGACTTCGTCAGATTATAAGGGATTAAAGTCTTTTTTTTCAAATGACATCAGTTGAATCCTGACCAAAAAACCGAGAGCAATTTTTTCACAGCTAGTCCAAAAAACCTCTGAACTTCACCGGATAAACCATAATAATATCATCCCCACAATTCTGTCATTTCAAAACCGATATTTTCATTAATTCAATCAAAATATTTAAGAGATACTTCGCTGATAATTGTATTTTTTATATTCTTCAGAAAATATTCGTCACACTTTCATGACAATTTTGGCTAACGGATACAACTTTCATTCTCCAAATGTGGTCTAGCATCTAGCATTAAGGTGTTGGTATCATATAAATTTCCGGTTAAAATTCGCAGAATTAAGGGAGTTTAAAACATTTCTGTACGTATTTTTTTGCTTTATTGATTAGCACAAATTGAACTGGGCTTTTTTTAGACATGAGCGCCGAGATAATTTAAGCATTAACATGCTTTGGCTGGAAGGGAAGGAGACAGGCTGTATAGGACGAGAATCGGCATGGGAGCGTCAGTGGTCTCGAACGGGGAATGGCCCCCCAAGAATGGCGGCGCCGCACCCCGGAAAAGGGGGGCGAGCAAAAATAAATGGCGAATGAATACCTACCTCAGTAAGCCGCAGAAAAAACTCAGGATGGCGTTTCCCTGGAACGAGGAGGAAAACAAGCAATCCCCGACGGAGGAAACGGTTAAAATAGTTCTTCTGAGTGGTAAAGTGAAGTGCACAGCGAACCCCGAAAACGCGCGAGAAAAGGAAATACTCAAAATACCATCGGCAAACCCAGACCAAACTTTAAATACAGTCCTCTTTTTTCAGTTATATATAATTCTCTCAAATCAAATAAGGAAAAATTGAATTCACTTTTCGTCATCTTCAGCTGAATGATGAAGAATAAATGCAAAGGAAAAAATTGCCCAAGATGGTTCCATAAAACTGGGTGAAAGGAACTTCCCGAAAACACAGCAAGGGATAAAGACATCCTTATTGAATAATACTACTTTATGAAGGAAATTCTGATGGAGAAATGGAGGAAGTATTAAGATCAAGTTTTAAAAAATGGGTGTGCGTCATGCAGAGATCTATGAATAAATGGATAACATTTAGCAATCTAGGGATTATGGCGGAGGACTGAAATGGAGTTATCTCCAGATAACTTCTTTCATAAAGTTAATCATTCAAATAAGCTCTCACGAACCCACAAGTCCAAGTGCATTCAATTGCACCTCACGATATCATTGTGAGCATTTTCAAACGATGCATTTCGCAAAATTTTAATGTAACGATTTAAAATAATAAACAAGTTTGGTATTAAGATTTTTTCTGATATGATACGTTGATAGAAGACGAGAGGGAGCTCCATTTCTTCCCCGTTGTCAACCACGGTATCTCAGAAAATATTACCGTTTGGATGTGAGACGAGGCTGGCAAAAGCAATAATCAGGAATTTGGACATGAATCTTCAGGTCAGGAACCAATCGCTCCACCAACTGGTCATTTCACCCTAAATTAATTCAGTGGAGTAGTATTTGATAACAGAGTTACCTATTTTCCAAGGCCTTATTTTAGGTTCTCAATGAATCAATCGCAATATTAAAAGCAATCAATTAGAGCCAGATGAATCTGAGTAGTTAATTTCGATTTCATATTAAAATCAAGAAGCTACGAGCATCTTCCCTGGCTAAATGGGTTCCTGGATATCTACTTCACAGTTAGGAGAGCCTAATCTTTTTTAATGCTGCTTGCCACAATGGATTTATAATAACGATTCCAAGTTACTAAATGCTTAATGTCATCAACGATAAAATAGTGGTATCTCCATTACCCTTGTACCTGAAAATGAATGCAGATGGCGTGAAGTGAATTTGTACCACATTTGTTTGACTGACTTGGAGGTGCGTAAGAAAAGGATAGCTGGATGGAGGAAAGGGGATTGCAGGGATAAGGAGAGTAAGTCGCCCTCGGTTGGTAACAGAGATGGTAAAAAATGAAAGAACTCGAGCTGTGAGTCATCCAAACGGGATATGTCGGGACAGAGTGGGGAGGGGGAAGAGAGATATTCCCACTGTTCCCTTTGAGAAGCCGGCTTCCTGCGTGCTTCAGAAGGTGGGTAAGGGTATGGGGAGGAGGAGCGAACTTTTCCATAACCTTCTTAAGGAAAATTGAAGATTGTAAGCCCAGTCATCTTTTGTCTTTCGGGGAGAATATTGCCTTCCCAAAGAACAAACACCTCTGCTCTGTTCCAAAAATTCTTAGCAGAGGAGCCACTCCTTTTGGGTGGGAGGGGTCCGATGACGAAGAGGTTTGCATTGAGTGTTTGGATGACTAAAGGGAGGATGGCTCAGCCGCCCCCACCAGAGTCCCACCCCGTCTGCCTCGCATTCGCCCGGGGTGGGCAGGGCACACAACCGGACTGATCGAATTAATGTGAACGAGGGGACGTAGAAGTTCGATGACTTTGGAACACTATGTGAAACTATGATTGCGAACGATGTCCCTTTCGAATGGTCGAGGGAAATGTACGCAAGATCTCAAACAAGGCGAAATAGCAAATTACTTTTTCTGCATCCCTTCGCTATGTTTTATTAAGGCCAGGATGCTACAGTAAAATTGGCCGATCAACAGATTCTCATTTCCTCTGCATACTTCCTAAAGGTCGCTTTGAACTACTACCTCTAACGGAATTTACGTTGGATGAAGAACTGCATTCGTTGCACCCCATTTCTCTCTTCCAAATCCTCAATAACGTATTTTATTTAATCATAACTGCTTGGGAATAAATAGAATAATATAACAGACTTTTATTCAAATGGAAATTATAAATTTTAACTACTCGCTCGAATATGGTAGTTATTAAAATCAAGCAAAGTTTAATATGACATTCATTATTATTATTATATTTATTAATCACCAAGTGCATACATTTACGAATATAAATCTACATTAATATGCTAAATTACGTATGAAGTTAAACTTAGAGCAGTGAGATGAGTTGAAAGACGGTTTCTGAAGAGCTTTTCTCGTTTAATGCCCTTCATATTTTATGCCAAAACATTGCAAAAAAAATGAGTCATTATTCTTGAGTGTATTTGAAATTAGCATTTCATTTATAAACTATATTATATTTCTTTTGATGGAATATAAAGCATTTTCGAAATATGGGCATATTCGCAAACGTCTGAATTGTCAATTTTAATAATGAACTGAAAATAAAGAAATTTTTTTTTCTCTATTCATACTATCTATCAAAAGTATAAACATAGGATGTGTTTCATGCCACGGTATTTGTTCCTATTTGTTTTTTGAGCCTTGGCATGGTGGATATGCCAGAAAAAATAAGGAGTGTATAAAAAATGTGCAAAGATACTGGTTGAAATATTCTACCCACGCCTCCTGCAAAAGCATGTATATTATGATTATTGCTTGAATTTTTGTGAAGTGGAGCCTCGTGTTAAGCGAAAAATAACAGAAAAGGGGACGAGTAAACAGCGCTCGAGAGTTCTATTGACCTTAAAAACAACGTACAATCACTTCAAGCAAATCGTAATCATCTCGAAAACTTACAATGATTACGAATCCGCGCGCGTAAACACATGGAATGCACGAGTCAGCCTTTGGGACGGGCTCAGTTTTTTTTTGGGCTAAAGGAATTCCTCTAACAGATGAAAACATCAAATGGCAACCGGCATGCAAAATTCGAGCCACATAAAGATGCACGATCACCAGACTCCTTTATTTTTATTGGTTTCACTGCCTCATTTTCCACGCGGTCGTATCGAGCACACAGTGAGAATTCACAGTTAGACGAAAAGTGAGTGGATGTGTAGACGGTATGAGAAATATTCCACGGAATCCCATAGCTAAGAAGCCCCCCTGCGACGTGCGTTCCATTTGCTTGACCTGAAAAATAAAACAACCCTTTTTCTTCGGCGGGGAGAGGGGGAACGAGCGACCCAGACGCCGGGATTGCACTCGACGCGAGCAGGATTCATTTCCGGGAAGGCATATGCGAAAGGGGAGGAAGGGGGGGGATGAGGGGTTGGAAAAGGGGGAGAGTCGTTAAAACTCGCGTCCGAGTGACGTTATACGACTCGAGTCATAAAGGGTGTTTATCGTTCTCCCCGCCGCCGGGGCGCTACGGTCGTCGGTCGCGCTCACATGAGCCCGGCGGAAAATTGCGAATGATTACTTTTGCAAGAATTGCCACCGAGAGATGGAATTCCATCAAAAAAAATAAAAGGTCAGGATTCTAAATTGGAAGGGGGTGATCCCTGCGTCTCATTTGAAATTGCGGGTGCCTGGGAGCACTTCGTAATCGACGAGAAGGAAAGAAAGGAGGAAGAGAAAGGACGTGAGGCAAGGGTAGAAATATGAGGAGAAAAGATGTATTTTCCAAACTGTAAGGAGAGAAAATTCCCTTCAAAAAATTCCCACGGATTCCGAAGGTCAACTTTAACATGTGCTTGAGAACGACTCTGAAACCGCCAAAAAATGAATAATTTCGTATAAAATTCACTGCCTTGCTCATTCGTTACACCACGCCGAAATATTTAACTGTAGATTAGGGATAGATAGATAGATAAATCGATAGTGGTCTTTATTTGGGCGAAATTGAGACCAAATGGTCCCTTCTTCCATTTAACCCATGAGGGGAAGCCTCAAAGTAAAGAGAAAAAAGCAAAACTATCGGAGTTTTAAATATGTGCTCGATAGTTGGTTCACCCTACCTTAGTAAAAGGTATCTTCAATATAGTCTCCCTTAAAAATCCGCAATTAACGGCCATAACGTCGCGCGTGAAGAGACAGTGTGAAAGCGGGAGAGGAAGGAACAGCAGTAGTAAAAATATGAGAACGAAAGCCTCACTCCGGAATAACGGATTCTGTACCCTCTTCTCACATATGTAGAGCCATAAAAAAATAAGAACCCCAAAACAAAGCCTACGGTTTTGCCCACGTAGAAATACATAAATCAGATAATATAGGCATCCTCCTATAAATGACAACCTAATAACGAAAATTTAAGGAGCTCCAAACGAGAATTTATAAGCGTAAAAATCCGTCTGAGCATTCAGGTGCGTTCAGATCTTAATTTCAGTCGGAAACGTCGACTGGGAGTGGCAATCGGGAGCGTGTAAGAAGGTAGTGATCGAATGCCATAATTCATATCTACTTTTAATATCTAGTTTTTCGCTCCGTCGACTCAGAGATATTTAGCTAATAACTATGCCAATTTCGTTGAATTAGTTCTCACGTAATTTACTGACGGAAGCAATAGGCATATCATTCAAATATTTTAGGCTTGTATAGTGTCTGTTGTTATCTATTTGGTTCTAAAATTGAGCCAGGCAATTGTGGCTAAGGAAATGTTTATTATTTTTTTATTTGACACCGTTGAAGGCCAGTATTCCAACTGGGGTACTACTAAGACTACCTTAGCATATATGCCATTTTTTCCCCGAGCAAAAGATAACAGTTCATACTAAGCCCTTGCATGAGATAAGAATCGAATCAACGACATTTGGGTGAGTATGCATGTATGTGACGCAGTCTTTTGAGGTAAAATTTAAGTTCTGTTAAAACTGCCTCAAATGGATATCGAAACTTCAGAAAACAGAGGATGCAAAGTCAATAATTACAAGCACAACACCAATTGCTATTCTAGTGAGGTCTCTATTTCTAAGATCCGTACATAGTCATTACTAAATACTTCGCCATCAGAGCAATAATATTTTTTTCATTTATACTACGTATGATTAAATGAAAGAATATTTAAAAAATAGGGAATTGACGAGTTTTGGCATATATTTCATTGGAAAGAGATTAATTGTGAAAATGGTGGGAATCTGATGGTTTTAATCTCACCCAAACATCGGAACTGTTGCTTGAAACCGAACCTGTCTGACACCGCAATGTATTAGCATGGAAGAATCTTATTCTGGAGGAGAGTTCATTTATGATATCCCCTTAAGAAGCGGTGTACGTGAATCAATAAGTTGAATAGGTGATTCCTTACAGCACGAAAGATGGATTTTTTAAATAGATTAAATGCAGAAGTTTTTCATTTAGATCCGATGCTTGGAAAACGGTAGGTACGAAAAAATTAAGCAAGGTAAACATGATCCATATGTAATAAAATTAGATAAGAGGAATAATTCCACCATTAGAATCAGATATTCGCGCAATTTCGTTCCATATTAATCCATATTTGATCTTCAGTAATAACTGCTCAAGTGATAAGTTATATGAAGAGCACCTCTCCGAAAACCGAAGCGGGTGAAGCTGTAAGAAAAATTATCCAAGTTTTTGTAAGTAAGTCAGCGCTGTGAGATGCTTTAGAGGAGACCAAGCCTCCAATTTATTCTCGTAGGTCCAATAAAAGGAGACCACAACATGAAGTTCTTTTTTAAAACGTTTGCACCATGGGAAGAACCAGAACAATCGGACCGATATGTTTCCATTTCAGGAAGCCTCATCGTCAGCTGCCGCACGTCATTCGTCCCATTACGCTTCTCCTTGTTCCACAATGAAAAGAAGAGGATAATAGGACACGAATTCTAAAGAAACCTATTACTGCACCTCGCAATTTCCACGTGGGCTTCTTGACGCAGGTGGGTGGGCGTGCGAATGTCAGGAGGCGCGTGCTGGAATGGATTCTGAGGCCCCCGGGCGAAAGAAAGCGTCGGCCGTGCTGACAGCGAAACGGACGTTGGAATCTCCGCCTACGGAAGGTCCACACCGGACCACGCATGCGCGATCGAGGGAGCGCACGCACATACACTCACGCGCAATCACACGCGCATGGACACACAAACACCCCCTCCCCCTGACGCACGTGCAAACCCTTTGACCTCATTCCTCCTCCGAGAGATAGAGATAGGGAGAGAGGGGGGGAGAAAGAGAATCATCCCTCGGAGCCACGCCGGCCGAGATGCACCGCCATCCGCCCCTCCGCCCTCTCTCCACCCCCGCGCGCACGTGTGTGGAGGACCCCCAAGAGCAAAGCACGCTCGCGAGCTCATCCGTCCAGTCCGACCACCTTTCTCCCACCCCCTACGCCCACCCCCTCCCTCCACGCCGCCCGGGGGTTAAATGGTGGAAGGCGATAGCCCATCCCGGAGGACTCGCAATCTCCGACACAATTAGGACACTCATCTGTCTGCGGACTCATCTCAATGATTCTCTTTCATGATCCTCGTACGGGTGGCGTCCCTGATGGTAGGGGAAGGGAGAGAATGGTCCCCATATCTCCAGCCGGGTTTCGCCGACATGACTTGCAACTATGTTCGAGATTTCTTTAAGTAGTTAATGCCGATCCAGATAAATACACTCTCTGTAAACATCTTCACGATGACGGCATTGGAAGATCGCAAGATTCTGTGATCGGGGCCGAATAGGTGTGGATTTGGGGCAGTGGTCCGGGTTAGAGCCTTGTGGCTATCAAATTTTTCATGATAATCCAGATCCCTACTTGTAGGTATAATTGAGTCCTGTAAGCCACAGCTAGCGCGATTAGCAAATCTTTATTCCTCACAAGGTATGTATGTACCCATTATAAATGTCACTAAGAGGTCAGGAACTATGCCTAATTAAAAGAAGAAAATATTACACTATGGAATATTTCAATACAAAATGAAGATGGCTTTGCGTTATCCATAGTTTTCAAAAACTTGCGAAAAACAAATAACTTTGGAGAACACAATTTCATATTCATATCAGGTTGGAAATATTCCATGAAGTGAGACCTTACTAATGCATATTAGATGAAGTTATTTTCCCGAATATCGTGCAGTTTAAAAGCGCAAGCCTGGGCATAATTTTCAACAGCTTGTACCTCAGACTTGGAAGTTAATTTTGATTTGAGAATATTTATAAAGAAAAGCGAGAGAATTTTAACAATGTAGGAACTAAAACACAAGAATAAATCCACGGAAAACACGATGCCGATTTCATTTAAGGATATGTTAGTTATATAATTCAAAAGATGGATGTAAATAGGATTACATAAATACTTGGGGTAATACCTTTTGCACTACTCGACATGTACAAGGTGATTTTGTACGTAGCCGTCGTCATACTATGGAAAAATAAATACATATGGCTATAAATAGGCTACCTAGTCAAAAGATATTGGCCATATCCTGGAGACCTTGGATTTTAACTACAGAGTCAGGTCTCTTATCGTTCGCAGAAAGAAAGACATTTTAAACCTGCCTGTTAAAGAGCCCATCACTGATCTTATAATCATGATATTTCTCCCTCCGCGATGTGCTCTTAAACATTTTCAAAAAAGAGACTAAATATAATTTTTATAAGAGATTAGACCTGCATTTTCATCTTCAGTCTACGAGTGATTACCATTCTATTTTTTTGGTAGGCTCCCATAACATCACGGCTGAAAATGCCACGGGCAAAATACGGAAATTAAGTGGGGGAAGTTAAATCACTTGAGCGAGCTTGAATAGAAAGGTGTTACCCATATTGGGAAGTAAAATTATACGACTTAATTTGCAGGATAAGCTCCACTAAGTACTCCGCTGTCAGAATTGTCTGAAGTAGCAGCTACGTTAAGTGACTACCGACAAAAACTTCTCAGGTTTTTAAACTTTGATACATTCCATTAATGCTTCCCACATTTGTCTGCAGAGCAGGGATTTAATTCCACAAGATCTCGACTGTTTAGCTGAGACCAGGAAATGTTAACCCGTACAAGTAAGGTGGATGACAGATGAGACGAATTAATTCCTTAGAGAGAAACTGAGTTCGTAAGATCATTGAGCATGCTGCATTGAATACGCATGATAACTCACCCATGATATTATGTAACTGGAAAATAGATTAATTATCCAATGCTAAAATCTTAGTCTGGTAAGTCTAGGAGCATTTTTGAATAACGGGAAAGGACGCATCACGTATCATTTTAGAGAATGAGTTAAAAATAAATAAGAGGGTGCTTTTGTATCCCCCGCATCCGAGTATTTAAATTATAAAAGGAGCAGGGAAAAATTAGTGTGACGTTATATTTAAAATAGATTTAAATGTATTTTTAATTGAAATCACCCTGCATCTATATGAAAATATTATTTTTTGCGGGACTATTTTCATGTTTTTGGACACATTGACCCTTCAAATTTTCCTATACAGGCTGAAGATGTGAACAGCTAAAAGATATTTTAGCGGGTTTCTTTTCAAGCCCTGTCTTTTAAAGACTTCTCACTCGACATTGTGGGGCCTCAGAGCGATACGTTTATTTTTTTTTTTTTTTTTTAGGGGAGGCGACCGACAGCTAAGGTCATTTGCGCCATAGGGGATGGACAGGAAAGGATGAAGGGTGGAGAGAAACCCGGCGTCGGCATTAGCCTACTCTTTACGAAAGGCGCCAAGGGGTCCGCAGCTTAACGTCCCATCCGACGGACGCCGTACTCACTCAAAGTGCCCTCCACAAAGCACCTCAAGTAGGGATCGAGATACCTCTGAAAAATATTCAACACCGCCGGGATTTGAACCCGCGCCCTCAGGGTGGGAAGCCAGTACGTTAGCCCCCGCACCATCTCGATCCCCACGATACGTTTATTCGTTAGCATCGGGCTCTGATGAATACACTTATACCTGAAAAAAAAAGTTTTACGCACCTCCTGTTGGTTGATTGCCATTTTTCTTGAATTTTTGGTGCTAAAAGCGATAACCATTGAAAATAACGTATGATGGCCTAGGCATCAAGCTCTATATCTTTAAATAACCAGCTGAATATTTTCATCGTTTCTGAAACGTTTCGTCGACACGATTAAAGATTTGATAATGCGAATAATAATTCTTAAACCGCACATGTATCATTAAATAAAAGCTGAATTTGATCAACTACTGCAAAATTAAGTCTCTTTTTTCGATTGGATTTTAAATGTCCAACATCTTCTCCGTATACATTGAATAAGGTGTTTTGACTGACGGAGCCTTCTAAGTTATGACAATGATTAATAATAAATTTTCTGCTTTCTTTACCTTTCAAAACGAAGTTTAGCGACAGTTCAAATAAATTCATTTATCGAAAATTATTTTCACTCCATTATTGCAGAAATATATGCACACAATGTTTACCACTTGAAAGCTCCATAAGCAATAAGGAAAGAACTCGAATCATTGCAGGAATTTGAGGTGAATCCCGTTGGGTTTGATGCGTATTTTTTGACCCTCTTTAACAATTACTACGTGAAAAACTTTCCAAGCCTCCCCAAAACACACAATGCAACAAAATTCTTCCACGATCAGGTTCGCGCGACTTAAAGACTCCAGAATCATGGGAAATATTTTATAAGCACTCCATAGGAGGAGAGATAACAGTGATTATCCCCACCATGGAAGACCGCTTTGGCATCATGGGTCCAGGTCTGTCTCTGGCGCAGAGAGAAGGGGGAGGTGGCTTAGAAAGGAGGAAACCCAGATTTCTGCATTATGCCAACAGCGCAACGGTGCGCGTAATGGTGTCTAGGGTGTCGAATTCTCCAAAAAAAACTTGTTTCAGGCTGTCGTCCCGCGTTCCTCTACATCACCTTGCAAGTGGGTCGGATGGTGTTGGGCGATCAACATTTTTCTGTGAATCGAGCGCCGGACACATCATTCGTCAGCAGTCTCGGCTTGTGGAAGACGACTGGGTGGGTTGCGTGCCCACGTCGATGAAAAGACACGCCAGAGACGCGGAAGAAGTGTCTAAAGAAGGCGATGCATTATTAACTAATTCATTCGTCAAATAATACTCGTTAAATTGAAAATGTCAATCCTGCATTATGCAATGTAAAAATGTATTATTTAAGAATTAACTAGATGGATACTATGGGGCATCAATGGAAGTAATGAATTGACCTCTTGAAAATTTATTACAAGGTTAAATACTCTTCTAGAAGTCTGTCCATTTAGGTTTTGAGTTAAAATCTTCACCTTGATTGTAACAGTATTGTAAACTTTACATTGCATCGAGAAAAATTATCGCAGGTTTTGTTCAACACCGCCATCAACTATTGCCTCATTCCCATCATATGCTTGGGGTAACTACGGCAGATTGAGTGGGTTCGCACGTAAATAATTTTACTTAAGTTTAATTTTAAGTAAATGATTTTTTAAACAAATTTTAAATTTAAATTCTCAATATAGTGGTTAGATATATATTATTTCAAGTGACAGTAGACCTTGAACCTTCCCATACATCTTAATTGAAATTGTAAATTCAATTTGCAGATTCAATGTCCCTAAATGACTGCTCAAACTAAATTGAAAGTCAATGCAACAATTTCAGAGTGAATAATCATTCGTTTGACCGGAATTCGAACCCGGATCCCTCGATGTCCGAATGAGAGCTTTAGCCACTAAATTATTTTTGCACTCTGAAATTATTTTATTCTATTGCACATTTAGCGGCTCATTCCGTTAAGGGTTATTATCGCGACATCTCCCGCAGTTTCTTGGAATTTAAAATGAAAGACTAAAATTTCCTCAAAGTTAAGGCATTCTATTCCCGCTTTAAAATATCCATTATTCCGCTAACTTATCGGCTAAATCAATCGAGTTTTTGAGCCCGGAGATTGATTTGATAATCAAAAGCGTGAGACACTGGGCGGTTTCGGGGGAATAGAATTCATACCACTAAGGTTCCCATTCTCGCATTCGGTAAGCAAGTTAGAGCAACGTTTTTAGGTTTTCACTTCTTTTTCAAACATATGCATTAGTCGGATCGCTCCGTAAACCCAGCACATTCACAGTCGAAATGGGTTCTCATAAATTATATCGTTTAGACTTGAAAATCCCCATTTATTTTACTCCTCTCATCGGTTGCCTAGCTTGCTATATTGAGTTATCCAATAAGTTAGCACCAACAAATCCTCCCTCATATGGGATGATGGCTGACGAAACTATGCTTAATTCAATTCTGACTTCGAAATCTGTGGCATTGTCCATTATTAGCTCGTCAAAAAATAGGGTGACATTTTGAACGAGTTTGAGCAGCTGTTCTGTATTTGTATCAAACAAAATTACTTTCAATTTATTGGTTTATTTTTTATGCAAACTCACGGCTTAGGAATCGATTAACCGCTCTCGCCTAGGATGGCTATAGTTTTCATAAAAAATCTGAAGAACAAGCTTTTCAATTCCAGCCGCCCACTTTTCAGTGACGTCTTCTATTTTTTCCCATTTGTGGATGGCGTCACCTACCTATAAACGGGAACTAAAAGGTAGCTGAACTAATTTTTAACATTTCTGAATTCCTTTCTTTCATCACATTCACAGTCGAAATTGGTTAGAAGAAGTTATATATTTTTTCCACTTGAAAATCTCCACGGGAACACAGCAATAAATACATGGAGACATCGTTGCAGGTGGCACTGGTAGAATCCATATGGCACGAATCGGGGTTATAAGAGAGGCCCAGGAGGGAAAATTCTGAGTCCATCAAGGAGCCCTTTGCATTGGGAAAGAAGCGCAATGAGGGGAGGAGGAGAGGCCAAGGGGTCCCCGGGAGGATGGCCGAAAGACGGGAAGGGTCCATTGATGCGGTAGGGTGGGGCTGAAGCTGGGAAGGGTATGGGAGGGGGGAGCGGATGTCTGCTCATTGTGCGGTTCTTCTCCTTTCCCGGGAGAGATCTCCTGGTTGACAGAGGGATGGACCATCCTCGACGTGAAAAGGACGCGTCTTAAGGAAACGGAGGATGGAGAGGGGAAACGCAAACACACACAGAGAACAGGAGACGGGATGGAGAGGAAACCAGGCGAAGAGAAAGGAATCGAGGAGGGCGGAGGCGTACGGAAAGGGAAATTGACGGAGGCATTGTGGTGGGAAACAGAAAAGTAGACAAACGACTTAAGAGTGGGAAGCCTAAATATTTACGCTCTACCTCACGCCAGCAAACTAATAGCACAAATTAAGTTTCCCAACAAAATCAATCGCACAGTGAAGCCAACAACAGTAATTTTCTTACCATCTTCATTGTCATGGTTAGTAACGAGAAACAGTCTTTACTTTAATTTATCTAATCCATGCTGGAATAATTAAATAATATACGAACTAGAATTTGATGATTTGAGGCTCTACTTTGTGAAAATTAATGATTCCTGAATAGATAAAACTTAGTATTTTTTCACACAAAAAGTTTTTAATACTACCGTTTTCGAAGCATAGGCGATATCATCAAGTGGTAACCGATAGTATTATAAAGTGTTTGTGTGAAAAAATACCAAGTTTTATTTATCCAGTGAATATACGAACTGTCCATTTATTAGAAAAGTTCTTTCGTCGGGTGGGAGAAAAACTGCAGAAGCAATAAGAGTGATAAAATGACGTTAGCCGTAGAAAGACTGGCATGAGAATGCGCAACCAACATTCACATGAAATTAAGGTAAATTTGCGAAGTGAATTACTCAAGTAAGTGCACGTTCGAGGGATCTTCCAAGTTATGAGAGATTTTTTCTTCCTTATTGTTCTTTTTAACTCTTAAAATGTCACATTCACTGCCATGTTTATGACAAAAAGCGGGCACAGTTTCTTTCCCTCCATATCCAACTGCCTTCCCCTATGACGTTCTGAAGGAACAAACTTGAGAGATAAATAAGGAAACCCATCACGCGCCTAATCGCTCCGTGACCATACGGAGCACTTACTTGAAACGTAAAGGAGAGGGGCAATGAAAAACTTCAAAAAAGTAAAATGCGCCCGACTGCAGTGCAAAAAAACTCGAAGTAACTGCACGTGATAGAAGCAGGACAACTAATTCCTCGGAACCCTCGGAAACCCTCTCGCGACACAATGCAAGGGAGCGCAGCGTCGACCGCCTTGCAAGAGGATTGGCGAAGGGACTCCCCCATCAATCCATCCGTCCGAATGGGACAGGAGATGCGGGGGCGGGCGAGAAAGGTGGGGGATAGTGGGGTGAGAGGAAGGCCTCGAGGGGGACGAGGCAGACCATGGAAGGAGCGAAATAGATTGGAGAAGGAGCAGCATGGAGTGTGGGGGGTGGAGAGGAAATGGGAACTGGTTGGTGTGGGGCGGTGGGAAAAAAGGGGTTCCGAGCGAGGATAAAAGGGAACGAGTTGGGACAGCGAGGAAGAGAGAGAGAGACCGTGGAGAGGGTGTGAGGGGGATAATGAAAGGGGAGAGTGGAGGGGGAGACGAACAAAAGAAGGGAGAAAATGCGCACAATGGGGGCGAAGTGGAGAGCGCGTCCGATGGGATGGATGGGGGAAAAAACGTAGAAGAGGGTGAAGCCCTGGGGGAATAGAAACGGACCCGTGGAGAAAAAATATACAACCCTTTGTGTATATATATTACTTTGCAGTAAGTTTTCATTTTAGCGACCTCAAAGGAAAAGTTTTATCACGTCTATTTTTAAATTATTAACCAAGCCTAGGACAAACATATAATCCATACAGAAGTAGATGTTCGAACCCGGCACCGGATCTAGTTGCTGCCAGCCTGTACACCGTGGTGAGATCTTGAATATAATAACTGTGCATATGCATGCTTTTTTGTTGTTCCTACCGCTCTTTGATAGAGCTTTAGCATATTAATATTAATTATTATGATTCTTCATTCAATTATGCAACCCTCAATTCTGAATCATACATTTTAAAAACAGCATACCAAAACAACTAATGTCACTGGAAATAATTTCATATTTTGACTTTTAGATACATAATCAATTTTATTATAAATAAAGTTTTTATCTATTCTGTTATTCGACTGCTAATCCAAGTTTTCATTGGAATTTTCACGTACTTCAATGTCTGCATGAGAATATACGATTTGAACAAAAGTGGAATAAACACATTGTTTTTCAAGAGAGTTATTACTTATTCGTTGTGTAGATGTCTCGTAATCCGCAGTTTTGCGCTTTAATACTTATTCTTACCTTGATGGTTAGGCACCTTTTTGGCCCCTTGATTTATAATACGTTGATTTAAATGGATATTTCAGGAGGAGCGACACAGTAGAGTTAAATGTAAAAGGGAACGAGCTTCAAATTTCTAAATACAACACCTGGACAGGATTGAATTAGAACAAAAGCCTGGTTTGTCTATTATACCTGTACACAACGTTCCCGTAATGAAAATAAGGGCATGGGTAGGGGTGGCGAGAAAGGTTACGTCAATGCTTCACCACCCGAAGTGGCGCCCACTGTTTTTCACCTCTATCCTAATGTTTTCTGTCATTTGTGCTATGAAAATAATTTTTTATTAAAATAAAATCATGTAAGGATAACATTTGATTTTTATTAGCTATGATCCTGAGCGAGGAGACTTTTCCTAAAACTTACTTCCCGGTACTATTAAAGAAGAAGACTAGATAATCACGATTTTTATCTGTATGTATCCAAAAGGGCATTCAAGGGACATGTGCATTTCTCCATTTCTCCATTTGTGACCTGCTGAGGGAAGTGAAGTTTCAGGTGATGGCTAGGGTCTTTAAAATGACACAATGAGCGACAAGGCAGTCATTATAAAATCAGGCCCTTGTTACTTGTGGAGGCTTACTCAGGAGGGTGCCAAAATGGAACATAAAGTGGCAAGATGATGTGGGCTTATTAAAAATGTGAGAGAAGGAAGCTATGAGTGTTTAAATAATTAAGAACAGGAGATGAGAAAATTGAGACAGCGGATTTGATTATTTCAATGACTACATGATTGATACGTTTCTTTAATAGATATTTGGGCAGTTTTCAAGATTTTCAAGATTCAGTGTTTTCAGGTTTAACTTTGTTGAAATCCATTATCACTGAAGTGAAAAATACCAATGTATCTTTCCGCTTAATTTTTTATTCGGTACAATTAGTTTCGATGCATCGGCGGATGGGAGCTGAGGATGACGCCGATGCGTCGAAACTATTTGTACCGAATTAAAACTCTAGCGGAAAGATAGATTGGTATTTTTCACTTCACAGATTATAATCGATAACTCCCATGAAATCCTCTTGCCGCATTTATCCTCAAAAATAAACCTGACACCATACCAAAGAAATCTTATACTATCATTCAGCAAATACGATGAATTTCATCGACGACACACGTTTTTATGCGAGGCCCACATACTTCGGAAAGCGAGTCATGTTGAGATCCATGTTGCGCGATTCAGCGTGCAAAGAGTGATGATATTTAGGAAAAGATTTAAGGAGAGGAGGAATGAAAAAGCATCGAAAATCGAACATCAACTCCCAATCTTGAATAAATGTATAGATTTTGACTTGAAATCAAATCTCGTGAGTGTTATGTCTAATAAGCTTCCTATTTGTCCGTGTATCTCTCAAGGAACGCACGGAGGCAAACTGAGCACGATAAATATTACAAACCTGTATAGCTCGCTGCCACCGCTCCTGAATGCAATGGTGATGGAACCCCTCTCCCACGAACAAACACACTCCCATCCAATGCATGGCACTCCCATCCAATGCATGGCAGAGGCGAGGGGAGGAGGAAGAGGGGTTGGTCAGGCGGGCGGGGGAGTCTTGGGAAGGAAGGATGGCGGATGGGACGGCGGAAGAAGGAGTCATAAAGCATTCCACCCCTCGCCCGTCCAGGCCAATAAACGCAACGGGGCAAAGGAGTGGGGGACTGAAGAACCCGAAGCGATAAACTACACACACCGTAGTTCGCACCTGAGCCGAATGCTCCCGATTTTATAGCCGGGCCATCCCCGTCGCAGAAAAAAAGGAATCCTTGGGTGGGCACCGCACAAGATTTTTACACACTTCCCTCCCGGCCGTGACCTAAAGAGTCGGTGGCCGTGAAAACGAGAAAAAGACACTCTTCGCAGGCAAAAGGGTATGGGAGGCGAGGGTTGGAAGAAGGTGAAGGTGCCCCTCGCATCGCTGCTGACTGCCTCTCGCTTGAAATGACGTGACCCGACCTTATTGTGCGCTGTGTGAGTACTGGCAGTGCAGATGACACCCTTGCGGAATACACAATACCACCACGACAACACCTTTCAATTATCTATCCAATTACCTTCAAGAGTAACTTCTGGCCCAGCCGTAATTGGAGAAGAAAGGACAGTGGAAGACAAGGGAGCCCGAAAACCCGGATTCACATTTTTATAAAGACACCATGTTTTCACGTCATCATCAAGTGAGACTTGCAAATGACCTTGTGAATAAAGCGTGAATGTGAGGGAGTACTTTTGTCTTCAGGTGATTAAAATTAACAACTTTTCACAATGTAAAGACGGAAAGTCTTTGCAAAGCAATTCAAGAATTTTCCGCACGACGCTCTTGGCCATAGCCTTTGACAGATAAGCATTTCCAACATCTATTTTTTTAAACAATACAAAGACAACAGCTTAGAGATAAGGAAGCAATCTAATCATGGCGTATGGGAGTAAGGATGATTTAGATGAAACGAATACGATGTAAGAGTCATTTACAAAAAATGTTCTAGAATGAAAATTTCATAAAACGCCTGTAAAACGTAATGTAAACATGTAAACATGTACATATAAACACTGTAAAAAATTAAACAAATGACGGGACGAATTTTAAGACACGACAATCAAACTAAAGTTTAAAGACGAATGTGGGAGAAAAAATACAGGATGAATGACTTGGAAAAAAATATATTTAAGAAGACGCGGAAAGGTAGGCAGACAGAAGAATCAAATGGACAACTGCGTCAAACCAATACTTGAGTCGAGAAATGTTTGTTGCGCGACATAGTGCCCTGCAAGTTTACGCAAGGGTGTGTGGCAGGGGGTTTTTACGCACCAAACTTCTTTTGACCCAAAATACTTTCCCCCCCTAGCACGGAGAACGTTATTTTGATGCCTTATCGTTCGTGGGAGTAATAATATCTTAAATCTATCTGATTAACGCTAAATATTCCCCATTTTATATACATGATCTCTCCTACCCTAGTACGATTGGGGGCTATTAATATATTTTCAATAGCATCTCAAAAGAGACATCCTTCCAATTTATGAAAGAGATTTAATCTGTAATTGAACCTTCGCTCCGTGAGTCATTCCCAACCTAGCTCCTTGATGATGATGAAAAAATAGCAACTTTTTTAACTAACAATCATTAAGATATTTTGTTTTCAAAACAGATACAGGACTTTTTCATCGTGTGTTTGGGAGTCGGTGATGGATGTTTAGAATGTCCATCGTGAATGAATCATAAGAAACATAGTTTTTATCCGCATACAACTTTAAATTATGGTGACTGGAAAACGCAGCTGCAGCTGGCGACTGAGACAAATGAAGAACTTATCCCAAGCACTCATAAGCTGGCTAGGATAACAAAAAGCACAAGGTTACAAAAGACACGGTCATTTTTTTAGAAAAAATCGCAATAAGGCAATGGTCGTATATCTCTCGCTCACGCTCTCAGGCTTTTTACAAAGCTTTCGAGGAGAAACAGTCTCATGCCGAAATTTTCGAGTTTACCTCCGGTGAAAGGAGATTTTTTTTTTAGAGATGACCATAGCAATTTTCAACTCAATTTTTTCCCTCCTATTCCATGTGTTAAACTCCTCTCGAAAGGAATTCCTTACCTTGTCTCTCTCTCTCTCGCACACACACTCTTTCGTGCTCGACTGTAGTCGGTTCCCTTCTAAATCCGTGGTGCGTCCCTTTCCCTCGGCACGCTGGCCGAATAGAAATACAGGTACGCCTAGAAACGGGCGCCTGAGAAGCCATCTAGCGGAAGATTATAAAGCGCGCTATTGAGTCGATCGCAGAGGTGCAAAAAGATGCCATTCCGAGATAGCGGAGGGTGATGCGTTCGTTAAAGGAGAACTGTCTGGGCTAGAGAGGGTATCTTTTATCTCGAAATTTTAGAAGAGGATCGTTTTATGTCTTCGGGATTCCTGTCTTGGGAAACCCCTTCGCTTTTCATTGTACAAACATCCCGACGACCCCCCCCCCCCAATGATGCATCTCAGAGAGAGAGAGTCCCGATTTTGGATGCTCTTTCGTCCGGTCCGGCGTGACTATCTTCATAATTTCCGATGTTCGTAGCCTGAGACACCGCTACAAAAAAAGTTTTCACGCTCCACAACAACAATGACGCCGCCGCATCCTTCCTCGCATATCAGCCAAAAAAAATCAAACGTTTTCTCTCCAGGGAAATTCTGTTGGTTGGTCCTCCTCCCATGAAGCAACAAACGGGGTATGATGAGGTATATACGACTCGTACTTGTCAATAAAGAAGCATTCGAATATGAATCCCTTTCTCCATCAACGCATAGTAGATAGTGAATGCACTTTTACGAAAGATATGAATTTGTGGTATTTCAATACAGCATCTCAGAATCAATCAATCTCCTCAGCGCAGATATGCAATTCTATTTCTGAACGTTAACCATCATTGGCATTATCCTATAACCTCACTCCATTCTCAGCCTACCTGTGACGGACGGACCTGTTTTGAAATACCATTTATTCGAAAGAGTAAATATTAGATGATCGCACTAATTAATGTGACTTCATTTCATACGCAGTCCATTGTTATCACTTAGAACGCAGTCACGTTATCCAAATCGTACCAACTGTTTTCATAATCCCAAGATCAGCAAGTTGGAAAAATTTGAAAAGAAGCTTGTAAACTTTAAAAGGGGTAAGTTGTGATTGCCCTGGCTCTTTCTCCGCAGATAGGAGGAAGAGAAGCTCAAAGAATTTGTGGAATGAGATGGAAGGGATCACATTGTTGGAATGTAGGCGTACAAAACATTGTGAGATGTGAGTAGAGCAGTGTTTTCCGTTTGCGCGAGGTGTCGCTCCTCCTGCGTCAGCACTTGGGGAGTCTCCTTCCTCGGCGAGAGAGAGAAAACTTCCTACGGTCAGTTTGCAATCTTTTGTCTTGTGTTTGGACGCTGTCATGCTTGCATCAGCAACTTTCCGAGTTTCCGTAGATTGGTTTTCGAAGAACAAGGGAGCCCGGGAGGTGGCAGGACCTTTCAGTGGTATCCCGATCCCTGCTTGTGGTGTTTTGTTGAGACCACGTCAAGTGCGTACCCCGGTCGTTTAATGGAACGTTAAACCGTGGGCCCCTTGGCACCTATCGTTTAGAGTAGGCTAATGCCGACGCCGGGTTTCTCTCCGCCCTACCTCCATCCACTGAATATCCTAACCCCTACCAAATTACCCATTTCTCCCTAATGGCGCTAATGACCTCAGCTCTAGCTCGCCTCCCTTGGCGAGCGAGTCTGATAACTAATACTAACAAAATGGAGCTTCGTTTTATTTCTGCGGAGCCTTGCCAAAAGATTCTGTCAAGAGTTCAGGGGTTCAAATTCTGGGCTTTCAGCTGCATTTAGCAGAGAGTTACGATGATGAATCAGATAAAAACAAAGATATGGTTTCATTAAAGTAGAGCATATTTATTTGGTAAGACCAGATAAATTAACCTAGCTACATTATACGAGTATCCTGTTGCGGGAAATAAAAGATCTCTTTCTTTCGTACTCAAAACTCCTCGGCTTTAGGTAAAAATAAAATGACACAAGCCTTCAAACGTGAGATTCAGCGTTTAAAAGAGTAAGAAGCGAACTAGAACTAACACACAGAACCTTTCAAGAAAAACCAGAGGTATATATGATCGGGGGTGGCGAATGGATCTCCCTTTTCTCCCGACCTCAGATCCCTATTGGTGTATTTTCTGACCAGGGGAAGTTAAAAGTTCAGTTAATTGTTACAAACGCTTTGTAATCGAACGCTTTGCCCTGTCGATCATGACTAAAGAAAAGAGGTATTATAGTGCCTTAAAGTTAGGCAGCCCACCAGCATTCACCCCCCTCGACTGATACCTGACTACGCCCCTTAGGGAAGACGTGCAACCCGTTAGAATGCCGGGTGCGACCCGGAACCAAGGCTTTAGTGCCCGTGGCAACGCTCATGGGTCCCATAAAAGGAATTGGCCCATTCTGACAATAGTGCCAAAGCATTCGCGAGCAACGTAATGCATTGTTTACAGTGAAATTAATAGTTACTGCCTCAGCAGGGAGCTACAGATGGTTAACTCGCCGCAGAATCGACTCTCAAATCCTGAGTGAATTTGAATTTGTATCACAAATAGAACCGGGATTCATTCAATTCATAATCAGAAAACGCACGTTTACTCCCACTGGTATCTCGGCAAGCCAATGCCTCCTAAACCATCGATCTTTGATGCATCCATCGATATATGTCTGAAAAAATGTTAATCTGAAGTCATGGGTTACCACTCATTCCTAAACATTGATACAGAGATTCAACCAGCATCGCCTTACTGAATTACACACGCTACAAGATATAACAGTGACGAATTTGAAAACGTCGTGATTTCACTCGTATGGGTAGGTATCCAGGAATGTAGACAGAAATGTTGCCGTAAAAAGAGCTCATTCATAGAATTTCGAGCAAAAAAATGAACAAATCTATAGCAACAACAATTTATTTCAAACAAATTTCGAGAGCACTTGTGCTAAAAAATTTACCCGAATGCTTTCAATGAAATAGTACAATTAAAACTAAAGGAGGTTTCAAAGTCAGCAAGTAATAGTAATGTACACGTATTCTGATAAAACATATGCATAGGGAAACTACCATTCATAGTTAAATGAGTCCAACGCAAAGTATTGAAGCGTAATTATGCCTAAAAAAGGATTGCAGAAGAATCTCGTCATGTGAACATTTATAATGTAATTATTTATTTGGCCATATTTGAATAAAAAGGACCATATGATTCAAGACATTTCCAAAGCACTGTACAGAGAGATCGCTCAATTAATTGGAGGGGTTAAACACTTAATCTTTAGCATTATGCATTTTTGTATTTATTAATTGGTAAACCAATGTAATATTTTTCCGCTATTTTTTTCTGATTGACCTTATTACAGAGCCAGCAAAAAATCAAATTAAATGAATGATATAAAATCAAACGAATCCCATCAGAAAACATAGCAATTACCATTTTTCAAAATGAAACCAAAAACTTATAATTTTATAAAAACATCCAATCGTATTGATTTGTCGTTCTCAGTAAAATTAATTAGTGGATATACCCTGTTGCAGTAGTCATGGGTCATTTTAGCAACATTCAATTTTTTAGAAACGAATTTCTAAACTCCAGAATTCCTTATCTGATACGAAGTCGAATAGTGCTTCAAGTCGTTGTAGGACTACACTACATGTTATCAATACGTAATACACAATATTTTGAAAGGTTACCAGTATCTTAACAATTATAAAGGAGTAAATTACTTATCTATTCCAAATCCAAGCATATTTAACGAAGGTTAGCGTAGAATCATATACTGAGCAGAAGTATTGTTGTTTTTAGGACGAAAGTAAATTAATTTTGACCCGCTCACACGCTGAGGATGAACATGAGTGGCTCCTAAATTCATACTGCACGGATACTTATCAATAATTGGCACTATCAAGAACGAATCTCTCACAATCTACAATTCATCAGAAAAATTACAATATCTCAAATGAACGAATTTCATTAAGAAAACATCTTGTGCCATTTCCATGGTTTTTCTATATATTTATTCCATTTTTGAAAATTACAACTTGATCCAATTCCGCGTATCACAATCGGAAATGATAAGAAAAGTTTATCCTTGGATCAAGAACACCAAAAACATCACTTTTTTCAATAGCTATGGATTTAACTACATCCATACGTGCACTTGCTCACTGCATGGTAACGGGGGACCGGAAAAGGCGAGATTCTTGCTCCGATAAATTCAGGCCAACTTGATACTGGAACGAGTTTCGATACTACCATTGGCTGCCAGTCGCAAATTTGGCATTTAAATCTTCAGGAGATATAATCGTTTGCTCAAACAACATGGCACGATTTTCTGTCGATGACAGGTAAAGCGGTAACTGTCCAAAGTAAAGGAGATAGGGGAACGGAGAGAGGGCTGAAAACTCGCAGCTGTAACAATTGGATTTTCTTAAGGTGCTCCAACGTCTGAAGCCATGTAGCACCGTAAACAGGAAAATCTAGTCCGCGATAACACATCACCACGCCCGAGGCGAGGTTCGAACCCGCGTCCTTCGTGTCACCCAACCGGCGAGCGCGTTTCCCACGGAGCTAACCGGGTCGGCGGACAGAGCGGTTCCCCGTGCGGACGGCCAAGTAGCACGCAGCGACTCTTATTTTAAAGCGTAGTTACTCAACGGCACTCCCTAATGTTTTGGGGGACACCGAATGCCTCAAGTTTAAACATTCATCAGCAACGAAGCCAGCCATCAACCAGTTGAAACCACGAAAAAAATAACTCCAGGACAGGAATACTATATTTGAAAAGTAATTCCATAATCGGATGGGAAAATACAGAAGCATAGGACTTGTTAAGTACGCAAAAAATCATTTTGAGACGGCTAATAATTAAATGAATGCAAATATAAATACGGGAAAAATGAATATTTCACGCACTTCCTCCGCGCGCCATCTCTTGGTCTACGAAGAGAGCTTAAAGGAATGTTAGCTTACCCTTTCCGCGACGCATTCAAATCCTATCTCGAATTCAGGCCGTGCGGAGGTAGGTAATCTGTTACTTATTTTTTAATTATTTTAATCCACTCGATGATTTTTTTCGAGTAATCAATACTTTCATACCTCCAAAGTATGTACGTCGTAATGACAAAGAATGTTACTCCGGAAAATAATGCAGATAATGTAAAAACGACCAAGCAAGCTTTTTAACCCCAACTAAAGACTTGTGAACTACATTGAATGAATAAATTCACTGAAGAAATCAATCGGGTGAATTTTGTCAACATTTCCTAATTACCGGACGAGTGGTCGAATCTTAACTGCGGAAAACTTTCAAGGGGCAGAAGTTAGATTACCGCCTGATATTTACTACGAAGATTTAAAATACTGATTTGAGTATTACGAGAATCATTTCCGAAAACCTTTTCTCCTTGCACAATAGTGCATTGATTTTTATTCTCGTTTTCTACTTTCTTTCAGCCATTTGTTTCTGTCGCCGTGTCCCACGGACGTCTTAAGCAATGCAAGCATAATGAAATGAAATATCATCCGTCTGACAACAAAAAAATTTTTTTTATTCATTAAGGAAATAAACATGAAACTTATTGGAAAACGAAATCATTAAAGTGGAAATCAATCATAAGACAGCCCGAGTGTCCGTATCCTTCGAGTGTTTACGGATATGCGAACAAATGCTGTAGCAAGGCAAAACAAAAGTGATATATGTCAACAATGCGTGTCAAAGGAAGGCAATGCCAGTTATGTAACTTAATGCACATAATTCGCATCCTGCTAGCACATTTGTCACCGATCGTTTCTCCATTAATTTTCTCTATGAAGACATGATTGCAAAGCCATAATGACCTAGTCATATATGTAAACTAATAAAACCATTCCTTTCAAAGTGAAGCATTTAAATATAGTCTGGAAATATCGTAATACATTTTTAATGCAGGTATTCAATGGTCAGCAGGGGATTAAGTAGAGAAGTTCATCCACACATAATCAATCTACCAAGGAGCGAATTATTCAGTTTAAGGTTTTATGATGAACATTATAGTTGAAATTCCTCGTAAATAACGAATGCATTACGGAAATACGGGAAGCCCTCCCTTTTTTATTATCAAATCTTCAGGCTTTAGCAAACCTTTACCGCGGAGTCAAATCCGCGCAAAAAAAAACACCACAGCAGTACTTCCGCACTTCCGCACATATTTATGCCCGAGCATAAATTAAGTCCGAGCGGAAATTCTGGAACCTAATTGCTGTAATATGTTCTCTATTATTTCTTGCCGTCACAAATTTTACGGTTGGTATACAGTAGCTGGAATAGGGTTTTTAACGACGTTCAAAAATTCCTCCGTCCATCCACCTTTAAAATTAGCCACCCCCGCGATGGAAAAAAACAGCGAACGAAGGGATATGCTAAAATGAATATATCCGCTCGAATGCATGCGAAAGGAAATATAAACATCAGGGACCATGTCCTACAATACACTCATTGACGTGAGTGACCGCATTACGTAAAGAAGAATGAAGGACATTGATGCCCTAACTTTTCGTGGAATACCCCAACGGAGAGGTGAACGACTAACTTGATAGGATTTCATGCATATTGTTGCACCAAAATTTTCGTAAATCATCATTGAATTGCATTTTCCATAATGCACCTTTTTGGGAATATCTTTCGGTGAATGAAGGCGAATATTTCGCCGCATTTACAGAACTATGGACAACAAATGTATCCATTTAAAATATTAGGTTCGTTAGAAAATCAGCCCTCATGAGATGTCTTTCAAATTATGAGAACAAGGGCATCGTTGCAATTATCCCGAGGGTGAATTATTTGGTTTCACTCCACTGAGATGCATCAGGAGATGATCTAGATGCAACTGTCGAAGCAGAAAGAGTCACCGTGCGCAGCATCCCTGGGAGATGCATGCTCCATCTACTGCGTTGCCATTCCTCCAATGCTATCCACGGTGTAAGCGAAACATGCCGTCGTAGTGGCGCCGCCGCAGCTGGCCTAAGGAGTTAAGGCACTAGCGCACGGTCGGAGGGCGCCGGTTCGCACAAAAATAAACGCGGACCCAGAATGGTATTATGAGGGAAATACACATAGGAGACCGACGGAGATGTCTAAACCTAAGAGAAATAACTAAAGGGTGACGCGCATGCGAAATCCTACAACTGATGGGACGGGTGCCAATGAAAATGAAATAATTATTCTCAGATATTGAATCTGTAAATACCGCTCCAGCGGAACCCGGGGGTAAAATAGCGACAAAAAATGTTGTGTCGGTCCAAAAGTGAAAGGAGGTAATATACTCACCGGATTTGCCAACCCTGCTGCTTCCCATGACAACCACGCGAATGCGGTTGTAGTTCGTCATGATGCTCGTAGTCCAAGACGTCTTCACCGATTGGTAAACACAAAACCTTTGGAGCACTCCTCTTGGCCAATATCACTATTTTTTTCAAATATTTCAAAATCACCAAATTACCCTAATCGTAACTTTTTTCAAAATTTAATCGGGAAGGGTGGGGAGTATTCGATAAAAAATCGTCTACCTCAGGACTTATAATATTTTCGCAAGGTTATTCGTAAATAAAACCTATATCGTTTTATCAATGCTCGTTCGTATGGATTAAATTATCCGTGACCATCTCGTTAAGAGGGCAACAGATGGGAGAGTGCAGCATGGAACTAATTATAATCTCTCTCTTTCACTGCAACATCTACGCGAGAGTTATGGAAGTTCCCCCTTCGGCTCAACCCGTTCTTAAGGCAGTACCGTAACACGTTCGCCTTTGACGTGGGCGCGAGAGCAACTGAGGCTCTCTGCGGAGGGCCGACGGTATCATCCGCGCGGCGGGAGGCGCTGCTATCGCCTCCCGAACTTGCCGCTTCTCGGTTCAAAATAGTTGAGCGATGACGGATTGTTTTCGCAGACGCCTTTTTCGCATCGCTTGCTTCGTCGTGAATGCTTGTGACTATTACGCGTGTACGCAAAAGGGGTACAACCCTTCTTGCAATATAATCTCACTAGCTTTGTCATAAGGCGCTAGGCGCAATCTGAATAGGCGTATCAAATTATTTACCTATGGGAAAACCGATCACGTAACATTTTACTTTAATTATACCTGAATCATATTTCAATATTGATTCACCTAAATGGCATAAAAGGAAATAAACCATGATTACTATTGATCAGCGACCACATTATCTGCATAAGAGATCATGTGCGTAATAAACTACAATTATGAGCATTGATACTCCTTTTCTAGATGAATTAAATAGTAATTAAAAACCCCCCTCTGGAGAAAACAAAAATTAAATGAAAAAAAACAATTTTTTCAGAGATATCTCAGTTTGTACGTAGTCAAAGGGGTAAATTAATCGTACAAGCGCAAGAGTTTAAATTATAAACTTTAAATGTATTTCAATTTTTAGAACCAATTTTACTGCCTCTATTTAGGCATATACGCATAATACCATATCAAATAATGGTATAGACATATTTACTAATGCAAATACAGAGAAAATCGCAAGCGTATTGGGTCTAGACGGTTAAATACTAGACGATATGATACGATGCGAAATTCTCGTACATACGATTACGAGAGTTGTTGTATGCATAAGAAGCTTAGAAATACTAGAATTTATGCATAAGAATTTTTAATCGCAATAACACCTCATGCGCAGTATTTTTTGTTTTCATAAATATCCATTACAGTATGCTGTGTCTCGTCTATTTTTATTTTTTTTAAGGAAACCAATGTAAATAACTGGAGGCTATAAATACGAGGGTAAGCCAATAAATTAATCGCAAACGTCAGCGAGACAAACGCAGAAGCTGTTACGAACATTTCATTGGGAACGCTACGCTGGAACTTCCTACGAACAGCCCCGACTTAACCCCTAGTAATTGCCATCTCTTCAAATTCCTAAAAAATCATTGGGTGGCAGTAGTTCATGAAGTTACTCATTGGCTGCGACAATAAACAAAAGATTTCTTCGCTACAGGCTATCAAGGACCTGTTGAGAGTTAGGATAAAAGTCCAAATATACAGGTTGAATATGTAGAATAGTGGGTCGTGGCTGTCCAGGGGGTAGAGCGTTGGACTGCTGACCAACTGCTGCTGAGAGGGGCTCGAGTTCGATTCCCGGGCAAGGCAATTCTCTGAGTACCTGCAGCTCCACCCAAGCTATGTGATTTTTCGAGTACCAGATCTTCCTGGGAAACCATAGTCGGCACAGGACAAGGAACTGGCCCCCCTACCTTGATGTGTGAATTTCACACGCCTTCGGGCTTAGTACTTGGTGAACTATAACATCACCTACCAAACCGACCTTCGGGTTGATAACTGTGTTTTTTATTGTTACTAATATTACCAGAGACCAAAGAGATGAGCAAATAATGGAACAGAGCGACCCACTTCCCCCCAAGAAGGCTAAGGTGCAGAGGTCTGCAGGGAAGGTCATGCCGTCTATTTCAGAGACTGCCGTGGAGTCATCTTAACAACCACCTAGAGAAGGGCCAGACTAGCGCCAATTACTGCACACTATTGTGTAAGTTGTATGATGCTCTGAAAAAATAACGGCGTGGTATGATCACCAAAGGCATCCATCTTCTCGCCGGCAATGCACCTGTTCACTCATCTCAAGTTGCGGTTTGAGGAATCTAAATAATGTAGCTTTGAAATTTTTGCACATCCGCCCTATTCCCCGAGTAGTAGTAGTTTTGAGGGGAGGCGACCGACAGCTGAGGTCATTTGCGCCATAGGGGATGGACAGGAAAGGATGAAGGGTGGAGAGAAACCCGGCGTCGGCATTAGCCTGCTCTTTACGAAAGGCGCCAAGGGGTCCGCAGCTTAACGTCCCATCCGACGGACGGCGTACTCACTCGAAGTGCCCTCCACAAAGCACCTCAAGTAGGGATCGAGATACCACTGAAAAATATTCAACACCACCGGGATTTGAACCCGGGCCCTCTGGGTGGGAAGCCAGTACGTTAGCCGCCGCACCATCTCGATCCCCTCCTATTCCCCGATCTCGCTCGAAACGACTTTTTATTACTCTCAGAGCTCAAAAAAAAACCACTGCCAGGGTGAAGATTTATCAATACAAATGGCATAACTCAAGAAGTGGAACAATGATAGTTTCAACAAAATCTGTTGAGTGCTACAATTACGACCCTTAGAAATGCCAAGAAATTCAGGAAGAAATATATAACTCTGGGTGGTGAACACCAAGAGAAGTCTTAAGAACAACAAACAAATATTAAATTTCAATCTCGATTATTTTTCAGCCATAATTATAACTACGATACCCCTTCGTATTTGCCCGAAATGACCACAAATACATTGCTATTGCATGCGACCCCTATGCATTAACTTGGTCAGTATAGGTGAGACTGTTGTCGCCCTTAGTGATGCCCTTTCCACAGTATCATTGCTACAAGATTTATGTAAAAATCTTAATAAGGGGGAATTTTGAAAACCTAAAATAGCATTTACATCATTAACAAGAGAATCTTGGTGTAGTCCATGCAACAAGCTTTCATTCCTTTTCATGATATACTTTGTCAATACTCCACGCCATAATAATGAATGAATTGTCAAAAACAGGCCCAAGAAATAAAACCACCTTATATTTTATGAGACATTTTGATTTTTGACCATGTGTTCTTTTTTATTAGAAACCGTTGGATTTTACCTTGTCTTTTCCTGCAAAGAAGATCTACCAATTACTAAAAATGAATGCTTTTAGTTAAAACCACCATCACCAAAACATTCATTCAACCCACAGGTTGGCTTATTAGACAAGGATAGAACTCTTAACTTAATCCACCTCCATTTGACCACTCCGTTCTCCCAGAAAGTTCTGGTACCCAGAAAATCACAAAATCAGTATTTCACTGGGAATGACAAGTGCTTTGAATCATTTGAAGCCAGGATACTTAATATTTTATTTGAAAAGGTGTTGACTCCACTACCGTGCATGCACTTATAGTATATTCCACAGTAGATTCCATTTACGTTACCAACAGCATCAAAATGCTCCATATAAAATTAAATGCAGCACACCACCATTATCTAGCCATTGTGACAGGTTGTTAGTTGGGAGAATCTCATCTTTAAAGGTATGGGGGTGAAAACTTTATGGTATAGTAATGAATAAAAACATTTAAGTGGAGGTTCTTTTAAAATATAATGAATTTTTGTTTTCATTAACAATCCCTTTCTCCCTGTGGCTCCTTGCTGCAAATTAAAATCACATACCTCTCAAAACAGTATTCTCTTAGCTGAATGGCCAATGGCTTTAATAATTATCTCATCGCCATAGAATGCGTTTAGTTTATCCATTATGAATAAATTTCAACATTTCTCATGGCAGGGAAAGTGGTAGTATTCAAAATCATTCAAATTTTTGACTTAGTAGTAAATGAAACTTAAAATTAACTCATAATTTTTCGCTCAATTGATTTTATGGTCATTATACATTAAATTTTTTTAATGAAAAGAAAATTTAGGCAACTCAATACAATCTATGAAATTATACAGCTATGCAGAGCTTATGAAAAAGAAAACCTTATTTTGAGAAGTACTCTCTCCTTTGAGTCACCGATCATAAGAAATATTCCCGGGGTTGAGTCTAACAAAATCTACTTTTAGAACTGATTCAGCTGTAGAACAAATTTTGTTCCTCTGTATATGAGGGCTAGTTAGACCATTGTCTTGCAATACCTAGAGCATATAGAGCTTGGACTCTGCGTGTCTGTGCCAATGTGTCTGTGTTTAGTCTGAATATCTGTATATGATGATGAAATTTCAACCATTGTATTCGTTAAAATAATAATAATACAAAAATAAATCTATCTGATTATGTGAAAAATTGTGATATCCATAAATATTCTACAAGGCGTAATGAGCAGCTGCACGTTTTATATGTACGTACAAAAAGTGCAGGTGCTGGCCCAAATTTTAAAGGCCTTCAACTTTATAGCAAACTCCCAGCTGAGATTAAGGCCCATAAAAGTGTAGTGGCCACATTTAAAGCCAATCTACTTAGGTTCTTAGGATTAAAAATGTTTTGTTCAATTGCTGAATTTCTTGATTATGCCTGATATTTGTTTTGTATCCATGTATGTATTTTGTTACTTTCTCCTGACGTGTCTTACATCAAGTGTAACTGTTGTAACCACTTGATCACTGGACAAATAAAATTTATTATTATTTTCTGAACTGTAGCTACAAGAGATAATTATTTTATGATCAATCTATATTTTCATGGATCATTGGTCTAAAGTATGATAGCCAAAAGATTATATAATCATTAAAAACGCCACAACTAGAGTAGTTTAATGATTATGTAATGCACCTTTGGTGATTTTAATTATTTACAAGTCAATATATGTGTTAAAATTTAACCATCACAATAAATGTGCTATATAAGAATAAGAAATGTAGACATTGTGAAGCATACTGCATAATTGAATACTGTTATTGAGAGAACCCGATTAGGGGAAACTAAGGAGAAGGGCCACTGACACAAGATGCAATTGAAATGGCTAAGGCAATATTCTTTTTATCATCAAGTATATTGAAAAACGCTAAGTTACACGTCAAAATAGGAGGGCAAAAAACTGGAGCAGGTGGAACAGTTTCCTTATCTCAGAAGTGTTTCAAACCAGAATGGTCAAAGCAGTATAAGGAGAAGAAATGCAATGGGCGAAGAATGTTTCACAAGTAGGAGGGAATCGGAAAAGGTTGGTCAAAACTTTGATATGGAGCATTGTTATGTACAGAGTGGAAACATAGTAATTGAAGCAGCTGGATAGACGTAGATTGGAGGATTTTGATATGTGGGTGTGGGGAAGGATGGAGAAGGTAAAGTGGACAGGAAGGAAAACATATGAGGAAATCTTAGGTATGGTGGGCGAGGAGAGGGGATTGTTGGGAGGAATCAAAAGGAGACAAGAAAAATGGATGTAAGGCATATTGATTTGCAGTGTTATGTTGAAGACTGTAATAGAGGGGAGAATGTTAGGCAAACGAGGAAGGGGCAGGCAGAGGATATGGATATTAGATGGAATGAAGGGAGGATGGAGGTATACAGAGATAAAGAGGGGCTTTTTATATAGTAGAATGTTGGTTTGTGTTTTTTTAGGAGAGGCAAGATATTTATTTGGTAGTTGTATACATCCAAAACCTACCTTAAGTGGTACACTACTTATAATTATAATTTGGGTAACACATCAGCTATGTTACAAGTATTTGGGACCCCTCAAAAAAATATTTTCTCAATAATAGATAATGAGAATCTGCTTCTGGAAAAATTGCTATAAATAAAAATGTACACAAATCATCTCTAATTTCCAACAAATCTGGCGTAAAAGCCTCTTAAGCCTTGAAGACTACTAGAGTAAACTTAGAGTGTAAAAATAAAGCTAGAATATTCAGTGAGCACATCCAATCGATGTCCATTATTTGAATTATAAAATGGAAAGTAAAGTTAACCAGTTGTACAAATAAAGACAAATTAAGTCTGTAATTGACGTAGTGTACGTGTTGGAAGTAAACTGGGATGTAAACACCAGGTGGCTCAACACAAGATAAAACCTATTGCTAAGGCTTCAATCGCATGTTTCTATATACGATATTGGCGCTGTAATCCATATTCACAGGTTGAGGTAAAATTTAGATTTAACTGGTATCGTAAATGCATGATTCATTATATATTCACATTCATAAAAGCATGGTGTATGCACTAACTCATGAAAAAATGTCACCAATTTTATCTTTTGAACACACGTTGATTGATTGTACCGCTTAGCTCCCGATGAAATACTGTAGAACGAAAAAGTAGAGCCGTAATATCTGCCTCGTTCGACTACAATCAGTCAACATTTCTGTAGGTTAGGTCCCAACGGTTTTCACCCACGACATGTTCATCTGTCTTATTTCTTTCTTAACCTGTCACTGATTCAAACTCCAAAGGTTTTCAGGGGTAACTAAAGATATCGTGCAAATATATTTAAGGATTCAGAGTTTTAACTAGTTCATGAATGGCGGTCATTTAGAAACGTTTAGCTACATATAGCTACCACCTAGTGGCATTTACAATAAGCATTTTATCTTTTGTTTGCCTTAGTTTCTGCAACAAATGACGGCGGCCTCCCGCATGTGAGTAGTGTAAGGAGAACTTATCGTTGGTTGTGTTACATACATTAGTAGTATTTTCGCCTTCCGTTTGCAAAATGTTAATATCTCGAGGAGGTTTACTACTTCGTAGACTTTTTGCCGAACAGAAAAAGTACGCTGGAAATATAATTTCAAATGGAAGCGTAAGAAACAGTGGACAGTAAGTGTTCTCTTATAAATTAGTTTCATTATGCATTTACTTTTCTCGTGGGAAAACATATAATGCCACTTAGCTTTTATTGCAATATTTATTAATAAAGTGCGATTCCTAATTTTGGTTCTAAATAATTCAAGAAATTTATTAATTAAGGGATAATAGCAGTAGAATTTAATATTTCCAAATTTTTATTTACAGTTGGAGATATCGGATAGCAGACCATCGGCATCCTAAAGCGGTTTTGGTGCTTTCCGAGGTAGTTGGAGGTTTCATGTGGTGGTGGATTTTGTGGCACCTTTGGCACGAGTCGGAGCACATAACCGTAAGTCCTTCATGCTGTTTTAGCTATATTGTCCTTATGTCTGTTTACTTTTTCAAGCAATAACTCCATTATTTTTCATAATTATTCTCCAATGCTTCTTTAATCGATGTAAATTCTGTAGTGGGATTGGACTTCTTTTTATCGTTCAAATGGAAGTAGTTTCATTGTCATTAGCCTCTTCCGTTGCGAACAGTTAAAGTACGATCAAACCAGGTCTGTACTTAGTGGATTAGTTTTTTGACTAATCTTTCATTTCATTATTTTTTCAATTCTTTTGTTGAAATTATTAATTATTATTGCCATAAGAATGTCCCAGTTTTATCTCGCAAGGTATTTATTTAGACTGTGGAACATTAATGTGAGCCTAAGGTTTTGTTTTCCTAAGAATGAGCATTTTGCAATCGTGAAACACTTGCTATTTATACATTTTTAATATAATCATTTTGTATGTGCAGTGTTACTAGACATTAAGTCAATAATACAAATGTAGGGTAGACCTACTTAATCTATGTAGTTCCTTCAATTTCATTAGAGTAGGTATATGTTAGAGTGTAATTCAGACTTGAAATCTGAATCCTTATTATATTTTTTAAGTACAAGAGTAGATTCATGATTCCTCTTCTTACTCTTTACCATTACAATACCAAGAACTAATGCTTTGGTTAGTGATACTAATACAAGACTTTTTCAACAGGGAGAATTTCCTTATCCTGACCCATCCAGGTGGTCTAATGAAGAACTCGGAATTCCTGGAGATGATGAAGAATGAAATTTGCTCGAAGTTTAAGGGTAGATGGGTGTTTGTTCATTCATAGAGATAATTTAATGCAACAATAGTTTTCATTTGTAAATTAAATTAATGTATATAAATAAATAATTTTACTGAACTTTATAAATTTATTTCATTTCATAAAAATCAGAAATACATTTATTCCATTGTTCACATTTCTTGTCTGGCTGTGGTCATTTTAAGAGTTTTTCTGTGGCACCTTTATGGTGATGGTCTTCACTTCCAAGTATTCCTTCAATGAGTCCTCTCCTCTGTAAAAATAATAACCAGTACTTTAGAAGAATGAATTACCGCATCAACGATGAAGTATTAACTTAACAAAATATAGGTTTGCATATTCAAAATTTAAATTTATTTGGAATATTCAACCATTAAGTCAATTGGGGTCAAGTTAGACAATATTTTGATGAGTTTAATGGCTCTGGAAAAAAATGTCAGATTTCTATGGTGTGTGGCCACTTAAGTTTAAAATGCCTTCGGTTGGTATTCATTTATTTCCGAAGTATTAATATTTTTGAGGAAAAGGTGCTCTTAGTTAGCTTTAATATATCCATTTATTTTACGTAGGAGCTCATCAATTGAATTTGTGCAAGACTATTTTGAAATTTACAAAATTAAAAAAAAAAATTTTACAAAATCAAAGGACAATGCGATTGAAATTCAGTGAAGGCGGGTTGAATTGCTGATTGCATGAATTCAGAATGAAATCAAAATTTAACAGAGACCTACACAAAAATATTTTCTTTTCCCTATTATATAATGTATTACAATATTCATAGTCAAATTTCTAACTGCGTGATTTCCAGACCTGCTAATTAGACTCTTTGCTATGATATTTTATATATTAACTTACAGCTCTCTTCCATAACCTGACTTCTTGAACCCTCCGAAAGGAGCCTGCGGAATCACGATGTCATAACAGTTCACCCTGAAAATTTTCAAGAGTATCAATTTTCATGTCATGTTCATTCACAGGCATCTCAAAAGTTAACAATAGAGCTGCATAGCAGTAATAATTTATTGGGGCACTTAAAAAGAGTGCTGAAAGAATAATGCACATTTACCACATTGAACCAGCTTGTACAGACTGGGCAAATGTCATAGCCCTGTCAATGTTGTTTGTGACAATGCCTGCTGCCAATCCGTACTGAGTGTCATTGGCTCTTGCGATCACCTCCTCAAGGGTTTTGAATTTGATTATTTGCTGAACTGGCCCAAATATCTGTAATTAAAGCAACATTTTTTGTATAAATATTAAATTTAGTTTAGTAGAAAACACAGCTCAAGTAGTACAGGACAGCTCAAGCAAACCCTCTTTCAGGGCCAATTGAAATATCAAATCAAACATTTTTCCAACACAAAATCACATATTTGCCATTAACTATTCAAGTATCTAAGCACCAGTAAGTGAGTGTTAACGAAAGGGTGGATTATCATTCACATATACATACGTTATAAACTATATATGTTCATATAACTGCCCTGCAATACAGCAATCTGGGTTTGATTCTCAGCCAGGGATATAATTTTTTCAGAGTACATGACTAAAAGTTTGATTTTTTTATCATAAATCATCACACTTGCCTGTTAACTGTGACTATACTCATTCATTCAAATTTTTCACTAGGGATATACTAATATTTTGAGCCCAAAACTCTAAGGATGGCCTTGAGTTAGAGAACCTAGTTGTTTAGGTGCCTCTTGTTCTACGATGATCTGAATAAATTATGGTATATTAGTTTACCCTGTATAATTCATTATTAAATTTTGTTTAAAAAAATGCTGCTGTAGGGGACAAGAAACATTATGTAATTACTATTTAATCTAGAATTTGGTAGAGTCCATGGTAACACGAAGATTCATACTATTTAAAATTATTAGAAAGGTGATCACTGAGTGATTTAATGAAAAAATCCAAGTCCTACTCAGCATTGGATAGTAAAATTTAAAATTAGGGAGATTAGAACCAACATGAAATATGTATAAGATTTTGGTTAAACTCAAGATAATCAGCTTCCAAGTATATAAGTAGTTGCCTTTTTTGTGAAAAATATAATTGTAAAAGGACAAAGTGTCATAAAGGTATCATTACTTTCATCTAAATAGGAGCCCCAGGGACTTGATGCTTAATTAAACCTATTGCAATGGCATCAATTGTCTAGCATAAGAAATTAGGAAGAGATTTTTGGAATACATGTTGGACAGCTTGGTTAGACAATATGTAAAAATTACAAAGATGGGTCATGCCTAATCAATGAAGCTAACATCCACAGCAAGGCTGATCTGGACTGACTGGAAATTCTGATAGTATCCATCAGCAAATCATTCTATTATTTGTTACAATTTTATTTCATGCATCATTTGTTAGCAACAGCCGTGGAAAATAATGGCAAAAGGAATAATTTTTGATTCCTTTAAATTTGGACACTTATTACAACCTATTAAGCTGATCAAGGTCTTTTTTTTAAATACTCGGGGTGACTTTAATAGTTTATGCCAAATGACAAGATTATAACATTAAATTGTCATGGTGATAAAAAATTCAACTTTTGAAAATTACAAAAAGTAGGTTTTGTAGTTTTTCAAAAATCTGAAATAAATACATTCTTCATGTGACTTTTTTATACAGATTCTGAAAGTATCAAAATAGGAGCATATGAAAGCCCAATCATATAATAATACATAGATGTATGAAATACAATGAATTTTCATATATTTACAATACACATTGTACTGCAATTCATTGCAAAGCAGCGGCCATCTGGCACGGTAAGTTCACAGTGCTTGTTATTTTGCTGAGCACTATTTCTTCAAATAGTAGGATGCTGCCCAGGATAATTATTAGAAAAACGTGCAAATAATGGGTCATATATTCTCCACCTACTCAAGGAGAGACTTAAAGAGGTGATTTGCCGTACACAGTTCTGTAGCCATTTCTGATTGTCTCACCCATGACACTTGCTGTTTACTGTTTTACATATGTATTCTTATTATGGTCTGGAACTGACTACAGTACACAGCAGTCTGAGTGTAGACTTAAATCAGAATAACAGAGCTAAGATGTATTGAGTAAATATGAATTATTGTCCCCTGAATTGCCCTGGATTCATATGATAGCTGCCATTGTCATCTGGATAACTGTAAAAGATGATCAGTTTCTTTATCCATGACCTCACATCAGGCTTGTTCTTTGAAACTGCATACACTGAAAGGATGCACTCGTAGATGTATGTGATTTACCAGGCAGATGATAACTGTGATATTTTCCATTAATCTTAACCACCCTCACCTCTTCCCTGGCAATGCGCATTTTATCTGTGACTCCAGAGAAGACAGTTGGCTTGATAAAGTAGCCGCTTTGCAACACAGGGCCTCCCCCACACTCCAGCTTGGCACCCTCTCTCTTTCCACTCTCAATCAGATCCAAAATTTTCTTGTACTGTGCCTCATCAATCTGAAATGTTTGGAACATTAGTAAGATAATGGCCATTAAACTATTCGCACTGCATACACCTAATCAATTAGCTTCAATAATCACAAGATGCATTTGGATATACATTTTGACCCTTTCTCTGCTCCACAAATCACCTACCTCTTGATATCCAATCTTAAAACTCCCCTACATCCCCTCGTACCTTCTCTACCCCTGATCGCTCCAGCAGTTTTCCCAAACAAACTGGGAGACAGGCAATATGTACTAGTCTCTCCAATTTTCATTTGTATTTTGAATAAAACCAGGAAGTTCCAGTTTAATTGCCATGGATAACGCTTGTCTTTGAAACTGATTTTTGCAGTATTATTTGGCTCTCACTTAATATTTAGATCAAATGAACCTAAGGGAGTTCAATACGGACACAATTTTAAATTCATTAATAATAAACATTACATTGTACTACAATGAGAACAAAAATGTGATGTGTGAACATCATAATAGCTGGTGCTAAATTAATAGCATTTAGGAGGGCATGAGTAGTACTATTTATACAGCTAATTTGAAGGTTGCTACTATCATTAAGAAATTAACATGCTCTGATTTACAGACAAGATCACAGTAGTCTCAGAAATGCAAAAGTACCTGTAAGCAACTCTAAATATTATAGACTTAAGTACTTTGGGAATTATATGAGAATCAACAAGAAGAAAACTAAAACCCATGCATGCTGAAGTGAGAAGTCTAAGGCAGATATCGCAATTCGAGGATTAAAACTAGAAAAAATGGAATCATTAATCTACCTGGGCAGCATTAAAACTAGGGTTGTAAGGAGTTGGACTAACCTCAAGCTAAGAATGTGTTCATGGAGAAGAGGTAACTGTTATGCTCAAAGAACCTGAGGCTGCAAATAAGGAACCAGTCACCGAAATGTTTGCATAGGGCATGGTACTCTAATGATCAGAGATATGGAACATTGGAAAAGTGGGCCAGCAAAGAAGTAAGTCTTTGAAACATGGTGCTGGAGAATAATGCTGAAGATTAAACAGTCAGAAAAAGTTAAGAACAAGGAATTTTATAGAATAGCAGAGGGAGAAAGGGCCATATGGAGAGAACTCCACAGCAAATATGGATTGGACACACCAAGGGCACAATATATTAGTTAGAAACATAATAGAAGGGAATATACCGCAAGGTACACAAAGAGATTAATATATATGCAGACAAATTAAGAATTACATAAAACAGAAAAACTATCAGGTGGCGAAGAAATTAGCACTGAATATAGAAGAATGGAGGGCTGCAGTAAGCCAATCTTACAATGAAATATTGATTATGACTATCATTAAATGAATATGAACAATAGAGTATTTTCAATGTTTTCAGTCTTAACTTTGTGTAAATCCATTGCCACTGAAGTAAAAAAACAATGTATCCAATGTATCTCTCCACCAAATTTTTTATTATGCATGCTTAGTTTCAATGCATCGGATGAGGATGACCTGAGGATGATGCCAATGTGTTGGAACTAGTCAAACCCAATAAAAAATTTGGTCAAAAGACATTGTTTTTTTCTTCAGGGAGGAGGGTATATATCTATTAAACCAACAATCCCATGATTTCATTCTGATATATAAATATTTTATATTAACCGAAGCTGTGTGATTTTCTTGGCAAAAGAATGATCTGGGAACTCCTGGTGGCAAACGGAAAGAAATTGGCCCCATCCCCTTGAATTGTGCCTTTAAAATTTCAAAAGGCTAAGTTAAGCCCCATTCTCACATTGAAAACTGACCCATGGGTCAAATTCAAGACTGGAGCAACAACTGCATCTTCTAATTAAAACATTACTCTTAGAGTTAGTTATAAGCGTAAATTATTGAGTACTTGATCTCCTTAATTTGGCATAACAAAAAAGAAGGAATGGGATTATGGTATGCACTCATAAAACCCTTATCACAACACATTATTAGTATCCCTTTCCATAAATTTAAGTAGTACTTTTTACAAATAGCCACCCTGGCAATTACAAAAAAAGCAAGAAACCTCCTCAGGTACATACATTCATTCTGTAATCTCTTCAGCATTATTCATATTTTCCCCTGATAAACATCAGCTTCACTTTCTCAACAAGAAGTTTTTATCTTTTGTAGGAACAAGACAGTTGAGTCTCACAAGGCTCTTACAATATTTTCTTATCATTATATCATTAACAGATTTTGAATTGCAGATTATTTTTCTAATTTCATTGAGGTGTCATAAAACACTCCTAATTATGCAGAATAATTTTTTTTCAAATTGAGGGGGATTAATTTTGGAAAGAATAGAATTTTCCTGGGTCATATCTTAACCTTCAGCAAATATCATTTCATGGTCTTTCAAAGCTAGGAATATCTCAAGTGGGGCTTTCACAGTGCCCATGCTTACCTGAGGGCCTTGGGCTGTTCCCTCTTCAAAAGGATCTCCAACTCTTCTTGCCATAGCTAGGTCTTTGGCTTTCTTCACAAATCTGTCATATATTCCTTCCTGGACAAACGTTCTGGAACCGGCGCAACAATTCTGCCCATGGTTGGCAAAAATGGCCGAGTGAGCAATCTCTGCAGCTTCATCCACTGCAATAAGAATTGGAAAATGTTTTCATAACAGAAGTGTCTTATTATATTTAGTAACTGAGGAAGGTGTTCCCTGCATTGTGTATGAGTGTGCATCCATATTAAATTTCCGCATATGCATTTTTTGTTCCAAAATTTGCTAATTATTGGAAGTATTTTTGGGCAAAAGTCAATCATTTTAAAGTTTATTAAACAAAATTAGGAATAAATCAGAATTAACATACATAATTAGCATTTTTAACACAAGAATTTTAGTCTATTGGCACTTCTTAGATTACTTACTTAAAGAGTAGTGCTAAAATATTTTCTCCTCAAAAACACCAACACAATAGCACAGTTCATACAATATACATGGGTGATGCATAGTTTAGAAAAGTTATTAAGAAGAAAAATAAACAAAGGCATTTGGACATGCTTGTGTTTTGGTCAAAATAGACTAATTATTCACCAAATAATACATTATTTTGTAGGCCTGCTTCACCCTATCACTAATACCATGAATCAGTCTCAACACATTTAAAATTTCCAAAATGACTAGAACTCAAAGGAAAATATGAGTATGCATGAGTCTCACGTGTTCGTTGGAGCAGGATGTAATAACCACCCAGATGTGATTGGCTCATTCAGTCATTAGCATGCACAGTTCATGTAAATGATCACATATAGGCAGAATTAACATATGAAGTAAATGTGTCACATTAACCATGCCAATGTATCAAATCCCTCTCACAAAAATACCCTTTCACCAGCCATGATCTTGGCAACATTAGTTTAGATATGTTGCTGCCTTTCTTTGTTCCTTCTCACTCTACCAGTTTTCATTTTAACATATATAACAGTTTTCAATGACTCAGGCTGTGTTATGTTGTATCTTCTCTATATCTCAAATGGATGCTATATCACAGGTAACTTTAACGGGGTCTGTAATTAAGATAGAAGTTTTCCATTACCTTTAAGTCACTCATACTAAAAATGTATTTCGTATCATCCAATCTTTTATTAGCCTTCTTACAAATTAAACACGCATGAGGTCCCCAAAATATCTAGCAATATTCACCCCATGATTATTAAACAAA